>NW_016805314.1:425791-471493 GCF_001698545.2 Rhinopithecus bieti | reverse complement strand
AAGAGGCACACCTGATTTTTAGGCGATTCCTACTGACTGTGCGACAAAGAGGCACATGCAAGCTTTAGGTATTACTCACATCGTTACTGTAAACTCCACCCAGAGTCTGGAATCTGATGTTACTCCAGTTCCTTACATCACCACCAACTTTGATTAGGAGCCAGAAAAAGTAGGAAGCATCTGGAGGTCAAAATCAGAGCTGGCCCCGGGCAAGGTAGTGAAGGGAGTGAAATCTGTCTGTGGTGTCTCCTGCCTCTCCTTTTCCTGCTTTTCTCTATTCCTCACCCCCACGTGGGGGGCCTTCTTTAGCCAAAACACCTTCCCTGGTCAGCGAAAGAACTGATGGATGTTGATGACTTAACAGTTTACCTTCTCAGATTTTTGTTAAAAAGAGATAGAAGATGAGGCAGTGCTAACTGAAAGAGTGAATAACCAGTGGTGGAACCGTGGGCCACATGACAAGCAAGCAAGTGATATTTTTAGGTGGAGGAATCTTTCATGTCCCCTACCATGTTCCACACAGGTGGCTCCTCATGACTGCGGATTTTCCTAGGGACAACCATGGCGACTAGGAGAATTGACGAATCACTCTGGGTACCCAGAGGACACCATCCAATGGCCAAACTACCAGAACTCATTACAACCCAGAAGAGAGAAAGACCATAATATAGTTACCATGAGTGGATCTCAGGCTGTGGCTAATTTGAGCTTGGGAAACTTTCTGAGCTGGCCTTGCTCCAAGGCCACAGAGCACTGCAGTGAATCCTCCAGGACTCGGATGGCGTCCAGAATCCTCTCCAGTATGGGCCAATCGCCTGTTTCTAGGCACAGCCGCCTCCACCCATATCCTGATGGGACACAGTGGAGGAAAGGTCATGTGGAAAAGGGAAGTAGGTTCACACAACAGAAAGAATCCTGAGCTGATGTTCAGGGAAACCTGGGGTCCAGACCCACGGCTGCCATGAATAAATGGGGGCAACATAGGCGGTGGTTAACCCAGCCAGAGGCTCCATTTCCTTAGATTAAATGCCTTGAATTTAAGACTTATTCCAGTTCTGAGGATTAATTATCCTATGTACCAAAATAAACAACAGAACTTTACAGATTCATGATGATGAGGAGATATGGATTGTTATGGGACCAGAAAGTCAGGATTTATGCAAGATTTTGTGCTTTTTTAGCTCAAAGTGTAGTGCCTGAAACTGGTAGCATTGGCCTCCTCAGAACTGGTACTGATTCCCAGGCCCCAACTACTGAATCAAGAGTCCACATTTCAACAAGATGCCCAAGTGGTTCAATCGCACATCACAGTTTGAGAAGGCCCCGTTTAATGTGTATAGCACCTATCTGAGCATCACAGTGCATTAAAGCTTGTATTTGCTCCTCATGACCCCAGAATAAACTCAAACTCCAAAATGAAGTTTGAAGTCCTCTGCAGTCTGGTCTCTGCCTCCCTCTCCATCTTTGTCTCCTAGGAGTTCTCCCTTTGATCTCTCTTGATCTCTCTACTGCAGCCATGAGGGCTTCTTTTGCTGCGTTGAGCAGGCCACATAAACATCAGATGTGAAATTTCCTTGGCCTGGAATATTCTCCACAAAATCATCCCCTTTTGTTGACTCCTCTGTTATTCCTGCAACAAATATTTAGGGAGAATTTCCTGTGCCAGGCACTCTTCTGAGAATGCATCTTGGAGCTGACCTCCCAAGCCTTACAAATTTCAGCTTAAAGTTATCTCTCCATGGGTGGTTTCGCTGACCCTAGAGAAGTTTAAATTCCTGTGCTCTATACTCAAAGCCACCTGTACACCTCGTTTTGCAACACATTGTGTTTTACTGTAGTTCTGGTTTAACATCTTTTCTTCATGTTGCACTGAAACCCCATGAGGACAGCCCCGTATCCTGCAATACCCAACTTACCAGCTGGCACAAAGAGGTGCTTCATGCGTATTTATTCATAGGTGAAAAGGTTTCCAAGGCAGGAGGGCCATGGTCAAGATACAAAGAAAGAATTGTCAAAGTAACAATGGAATTCTGTGGCTCTCATCACAGACACAAGAGAACAGCTTTTATACATGACTCTTATTTATTTGATCTAAACTTCCAAAGAGATTATCTATGCTCACATTGTGTGCCCTTTGGGTAAAGAAAGTCTGAATTGGCATTCACAGAGGAATTCCTCTCTGCTCAGATCTGACTGCGATCCAGGCCTCCCTCTGCCTTCCAATGAGAAAACTTCTGAGACTGTGGGGTGGAGTCGCAAGGGGTGTCCAGCTGGGGTCAGGACCACATGCTCCTGTCCTTGGGTCCTAGAGGGAGGTGCTACTGCTTGCTTCTCAAGGCCAGGTGGTGGAAGCCAGCCTCAGATGTATGTGAGACGAGCTAGTCCCTGCAGAAGAGCAGAAGGCTAGGGCAGGAGCAAATGTGCAAAGACAGAAGTTCCGGGATTTGGAAAATCAGATTTTACTTAGGGACAATGGAACATTAAGGGTTATTTTTAAATTGATGAATGGGGACAGTGAATAAATGAGAGGATGCTCCCTTTCTCTCTCCCTTTACAGGTGGCTACAGGGCAAGGAGCCATAGAAACTGAAGAAAGTTTCTACTGGACATCAGAGACCATAGGAGCTGACCCGTAGAGCCCCTTGACTTTACTGGTTAGGTTCAAAAGCTAAACACCAAATACTAGGGCTAGTGCTTCTTTCAGTGTCCTGTTACCCTCCTCTCTTCTTTCTTCATCAGTCCTGAGGCAAGCAGGCCCACGCTGCTGATCCCAAGTTGACCCAGGAGTACACTAAGGCTTGGACAGCTTAGTTGATCTACCCAATAACACAGGAACACTCCTGACTTCCAGCCCAGCATGGTTTCCATTAGACACTCATGCCATGGCATGAAAACCACAATGAGGTCAGGCAGATAGCTCTGCAACCTGGAACTCTGAGTGAAATTGGTTATGACTGCAGCTGACATACATAGCCCCATACAGCCCAGCAAGGAAGGGGGCAGAGGTCACACCAAGTCAGGACAGAGGCTGTGCCTCTGCTGTGTTCGGGAAACCTTCAGATAAATTTCTTCTCCAGTAACAACTCCCTTATGTAAACTAACCAAAAGAAAGCAAACCCAAGTTTCTGCATATTTTAATAGTTTTGTATGATTTTTGCTGGTCTTAGAGTGCTTGTGAGTCAGAAGCAATTTCAGGAAATGCTGCCCATGTCACCAGCTGGAATCAAGGTTCCTGTTCTGCAAGAGGCTTCAGACGCAGGCACGTGTTTGAACATGCGCGCGCACACACACACACACACAAGCTCTCACACATGCCTACACTCACATTCACAAACTGGCACATTCACATACACTTACTGGCATCCACTCACAGGTAAACTCATATACACATACATTCCCACATGCAGTGGCACACATACTCACACATACCTACACCATATCGACAAATCCACATACATACACATACTCACATACTTATACAAACACACATGCTCACATATACTCTCACATAATACACACACACAAACCCACATACACCCACTCATACTGCCTCATATACACACATATACTCACATGCATACTCATGCACTCACACATACACACCCACACACGTGCACTTGCATGCACGTGCAAACACACAGAGCCAAGACTTAGCTGTGGCCAAGTCTTCCTGACACTAAATATAAGCATGATGTGCTCGGTGCAAAAGGCACTTGTTGCATGAGAATTAAAACTGGATCAAGTCCACTGATTATTTAGCTATTTCCAAATATCTGCATGTTTTGCTTTGTGGACATCTGAATAGTTGGCTGGGGCAAGCTTTTCTCTGTACCTCCTTCCCTCTGGGGATGTGTGGATCAGTTGTTCCTAACCATCCCTTCCCACCAAGGCAGAGCATGGGAAGTGAGGTCAGTTCACTGTCTCCGTTGCAAAAGGTACACATAAAATTGCCAATTCGAAGGACAGGGGACTGAAGGGACTTTGCAAAGTGACAGCTGCAGCCCCCTGCCTCAGCAGGGGCCATCCTTCCAGAGGAAGAGAGACCGACAGCCCTCCCTACTCCCTTCCCACCTTCTCATAAGTCCTCAACAAAGGTCCGGAAGCCTTCACACGTTCTAACCTTTCCACGGGGGTACATCCCAGGTCACACCACACTTCCACAGGGACTTTGAATCTCTGCAGAATCCAGGCGTTTAGGATACAACGATGGCTCTCTGTCTATGGGAAAAAAATTCTTTCTGTAAAATGTGATACAACATACTATACAAAGGGTATACACGAGCAATATTTACTCTCATCTAGTTGTATTTGTCCAGTGTTTTCTATTTTGTTGTGTCTATTTCCGTTTGGCGTCTCTCTGCCTGAGTTTCGTCTCCCTCAGATTGTAAACACATAGAAGAAGAAAACTTTCTCCAGGCAACAGTGAGTATAAGAGTCCCAGAAATTAAGCCCTCAGTTAGGGCTTTGGGTGATGATGATAATGATGGAAGATTCTAAGTAAATCATTGTAGCAATGAACTCTGAAGGCCTCTAAAGTTGATTTGGCTGCGGAGGAGGGCATCACTGATTTGCTTGCCTCTCAATGCTGTTCAAATGTCAGTAAGCAGGCAGCATGTTAGTGCCACCCCCAATCCCTGTGGACAGCTTGAGAATCTGTTTCTTATGATATAAGCAGGCTCACTGACAGAGTGGGGAGGAAAATGAAACCGAATTCTGTTAAAAGGTCTCTGTCTTCTGAGCAGGTCCTAAGGATCAGAAACAGACGAAGAATTCTCTGATATTTGGTGACAACAGGTATCTGCACTGCAGGGGTATGGGAGTGAATTCCTGGAGCATGGTTCCATTTGATATTCATGCACTGCTTAGTACACTGCCAGGCACAGAGTAGGCCATCAATAATGCTTGTGGAATGAATGAATGAATGAATGAATGAAGTCCTCTATCCTCTGTCATGTGGGCATATTCCTGAGACATTTCCATGTGCCTCATCCATGTGAGGATTCAATCCTCATGGAACTCATCACTGGCCACATCTTTCTAGCAATGAGTTCTATGAGGATTGCACCCTCACGTTCGCTGTGATCTCCCTGTAATGCTGTCTTGAGAGCATGTGATGGAAATCCCTTCAAAAAAGAAAGGACTTTCCTTTCTTACCCCCAAACACCGTTCCCCTGAATACAGCTTTCTATTACAGAGGATTCCAGACTTGCTTCTCACCCCTCTGCAGGGGTCGCTGGCCTCTCTATGCACTCCACCATCTAGACTGTGAGCTCCTTAAGACAGAAAACGAACAGCTTATTTATACCCCTCACCTCCAGAGCTCAGCACACTGAAGGCATCCAATACACAGCAACTGACAATGAGCTTTTTCCAGGGAAAATGGAATGTGAGTGGGAGGAGGACTACAACTAGGTTGCTCAGTCTATCTAATGACATCCATTGCAAAACCTCAGGGTTCCTTGGGAAGAAGCTGCATTTCCTGGAGATAGGCAATGTGGAAAGATTGCCACAGCTTCTGGCTGAGCAGGTATGTGGAAGATGGTTCTCGTTTGCTCAGCAGGGACAGTCCATAGGCGTAGTGATTGCCTGTGGACTCTAGAGCCAGACTACCTGAGTTACGCCCTGGCTTTCTCCTCATTAGTTTTATGACCTTAGAGAGGCCCTTTAATCTTGTGTTCCTTGATTTTCTTATCTGTAAATGAGGCAATAATCACAGAGAAGAATAAACAAGTTCATATAGGTAAAGGACTTAGATCGTGGCCTGGCCCACACTAAGTTTGCAAGAAATATTTGCTAGTATGATTCTCTTTGTGCATGAAGGAAGTGGGGATCGCTTACCCTGGAAGGAGACTGCTTTAGATCTGAAGGACCATGGTCTCAGTTGAACTACTGAGCCTCATCCATTTTCGGCCTTCTGTCCACTCTCTAACAGGTCTCCCTGTCCCCAGCCTTGCTCTTCCCGACACCTGCTTCACCAAGTCTCCAGGATCACCTTTCCAGCATGCAGGTCTGACCACAGCACTGTCTTCTTGAAAGCCTCTGCTGCCTGTGTCCGCAGGATGCACTCTCGGCTCCTAGCTGGGTGCTCAGTGCCCTGCCGGGTGTGATCTTGGCCATGGCTCCTGTTTCACCTCCTGCCACTTTCCACCTCTCCCTGCCAATGGGCTCCAGGAGCATGCGGACTTTTGAGCTTCCTTCCACACATGATGGTCTTGCGCCTCCCAACGGCACTGCTCCTGCTGTCAGGAACGGCCCCTTCTCCACTGCAACCCCCTCTTTACCCTCACCCTCACCCTGCTGTGTGACCAGCAGGCCCCTGCTCTTCCTTCAGAGCACACTTGAGGAATGGGGAAGCTGTCTTAGATGCTGTTAGGGCTGAATCGTCTTCCCCAGAATTCATAGATTTGATTCCTAACCCCCAGCACCCCAGAATGTGACTATACTTGGAGATAGGGCCTTTAAAGAGGAAATGAAGTTAAAATGTGGCCGTTGGTTTGGGACCTGATCCATTCTAACTGGTGTCCTCATAAAAAAAGGAAACTTGGACACGTGAAGAGACACCAGGATACAGGCACAGAGGGGAAGACGATGTGCAGACACTGAAGGAGGTGGCCGTCTGTAAGCCAGAGGGCCTCAGAGGAAACCAGCCCTGCCAGCACCCTCATCTTCGACCTCCAGCTCCAGAACTCTAAGGCAATCAATTTCTGTTGCTTAGGCCACCCAGTCTGAGGTATTTTGTTATGGTAGCAGAGCAAATTAATACACATGCCCATAGAATAGCCTTGATTTAGGTGCTCCCTATAAAACATAAGCTGCCTATGACATTGGCAGCTCCTATTAGGCAGGGCTCAGAGATGCTCTTTATTCTTCATGCTAAGTCCTGCACAACTGCTGGAAACGTGTGTTAATAAACATCACAGTCAAGAACTTCTCAGTGAGCACGTGAGCACATGGGTATTCTTGGTGTCTGGGGATACATCCTACTCTCGAAAGACTAGTCTCGAAAGACTATTTTATTTTTTAAATGTATGTAAATGTTTGATTCTACTCTATAGAATGTTTTACTATAAAAATGCCTTGAATTTCAAGTTACTGGTCAAAATTATTTAACTTTTACGAGCCTGACCTTGGAGTGAAACTAGTTAAGGACATGTACCGTGGTATCCGATGGTTTTTCCTGCCTCCTATGTGTGGACATGCTTTTGAGAGTTCCTGGACAAGCAGTCGCAATAGGCAGGAAATATGTGGGACACTCCAGGAGCTGTTTTATGGAGAACACAGAGCAGAGGGAGCTAAGGACACCCAGAGACCAAGACTGACAGTCCATGATGAGAACCCAGAGGTCCGAAAACTTCCTGTGGGCAGCAGATGCTGTGCTAGGGGATGCTGGCAAAAACACCCAGCTATCTACAGTAGAGAAGGGGGATGATGTCGTGATATCCACAGATTTAGCATATGCATCAGTAACCTGTGACCAAGAAAAGCTAGACATCAGCTGCTTGGAGAAAGTGGGTAACATGGCTAATCTGTTAAATAGCGAAAATAATACACACAGGATTATTTTAGAGTTAATTGAAAAAGGACATAAAAGAGCTTAGCACACACTAATAAGTGGAAATCATCGTTATCTTTATAATCATAATCATGATTGCCCCATGAATACTCAATATTAACCCCCACAAATATTCAGAAGGGAATTGTCCTAGTAGAAGTTACCATGTTGACATGTAAAGAACATTACCCTCACTGGAGAAAAGAACTTAGTAAACTGAACCCTAAATAACATGAAAGCTAATTTCTATCTTGATTAGAAAGGATTTGGAGAAGAATGAAAGGGCAGAAAAATGGTAATGATCATCCTCATAAAATGGCTTGAATATTTCCAGCACCTGAAGTTCCATAAATGGAATTTTAAAAATCCATGTAATGGCCATTATTTTATGGGTACTTTGTAGACTTTTTCTCCCCAATGACAACAACCCTTCAGACCCTCATCAGAATTGATGCAGGATTCTTTTTCTCCTTCACTCAGCTAGATCCAGGTTCTTGTCTCACTACCAGGAAAAATTAGGCATTCAGACACTTGAAGAGTGAGGGGAATAGACTTTATTCAGTAAAAGGAAAGCTCTTAGCAAAGAGAAGGGTCCTGAAAGTAGGTTCCTGGTTGCCCCCTTCACAGCTGAATACAAGGGCTTTTACACACAAGCTGACAGGGCTGAGTTTCCTATTTGTATAACGTATGAATTCCTGGTGGCTCCATACTATTCCCCCAGTGCACATGTGGGCCCTCAGTTTGCTGCATGTTTAGGTAAGCCCCCTGTGCAGGTTCCCTTATATGCACAAAACATAGATCAGAGGCTCTCTGGGGGCACTTCCCTTACTCTCTGCCTAAAGCAAGCTGGCTAACTCCTTTCAGAATCACTATAGCTCACCCAGTCTTTACCTTAACAAATAGAACTGGGCCCCAAGCCCATTAATGCAGTGTCTGGGCTCCCCTCTGCCTCTCCCACCACCCCGCACCATCCCAAATTAAGGGCTTCTGGGATGGCCTAGTTCTCCCGCCTGCCTTCTATGCATCCCAAGAGGCAGTAAGTGACTGCGCTTTGGGTCGGACTCTGCCTGGGGTCAAGTGGCTGCTCTGCAACTTTGTAGCAGCATAACCTGGGGCTGATTACTCCATTGCTGGAAGCCTTAGGTTCCTTGCAGCTAAATAAAGATGATAATAGTAACTTCCACATGAGCTGGGTTTTTAAAAATGGTATCAGACTATATGTTTGAAATGTAATAAGCATTAAAATTTTCTAAGGTAGTTGCCATTATAATCTGTGTACATCCAAACCACTTCTTCAGCATCAAACCTAGTGGGCTCTCAGATCCGATGAAGCAGTGTTGCAAAATATTTCTCGACTGCAACGACCGCCACCAAAAAGTGAGTCAGAACTCATTTCCAGGTGGCTCCAGCTAACACCTATTTTAATTGCCTTCCAAGTAGATACCTCCCAGGTTAAAAGTGTTGCCTACAGTCTAACATAAAGTCCAGGGCCAGATATTGTTATGAAAGCCAGGTGGTCAATTACAAAATTATTTTAAAATCTTGCTCACACTCTCCTCCCCCATGGCAATGTTGAAATTGGAAGTAGCAGCAGAACAGAAGATTTTAACAAGAAGGTGTGAACCTCAGGGTTACATTTCCTGTTTGTTTCTAAATTAGGAGTTTTAGAGCCACACATCCATCAGGGGCTTTCAGAAACTGAGAAATCCCCCTGTGTCCTCCTGGCCCAGCATGAGGCTCACTTCCCCTTGCTTCACCATTACTGCGTTATTTCTGGGCAGGTTTGTTTGTTTCTCCAGGTGCCATCCAGATAGTCAGTGCACGGGAGTGATCTGCAGTGGAAGGCAGGGCAAACAAAGGAAGAGAGGATGGGTCCAGGGAACAAAGCGGTCCCTGCAAAAAAGAAAGCCAAACAGAGACATATGGAGTTCATCATGGAAGAGGCAAAACTTCCCAAGCTGTGCAAATGTGTATGAGTGCGAGGGCACATTTGAAACAACTGTTTTTCTATGTGCCTTGCAAATTATTTTGTGGTTTCTGCAGAGTTCCTTTTGGGTGATTGCTTTTAAGCACCACCTAAACCCATCCCAGCTTAGCCCTTGGAAAGCCACGCCTAGAGACATTTCTGCACGCTGGACAAACGTCCTTTTGTAAAACTTTCATCCAAGAAATGAATGCAGGGACAATTCTCACATAAAGTGCAGACTAACCCCTGCAGTTTATGATTGCGTCTCCACTGCATGGACCAGTTAGAAGTTTCAGGAGGAAGAAAACCAACCAAGTAATTGACATTACGTAGACAAAATTGTTAATGGAGTTATCGTTTCTTTTTTTAACATCGTGTAAATGCAGATTGAGTGAAATGGCTTTTACTGAGCTACTTGAGTTACTTCACATCACATATAACTGTGCCATCCAGTGGTACCTATCCTCAAGGAAGAGGCTGTAATGAAAAAGCCACAGTCAAGCACTCGTTCCCCAGAGACAGCTGGTGATTATACTGTAATTACAATCATGTGGGGGGGTGACTTGGAGGAGTCACTGCTGGGCATCCTCTGTCTCTTTCTGTATGTAAGAATCAATCAGAAGTAACCAGAGAGGCAACACTAGCCAGTGAATGCACAGACGCAGAACATTTTTCCTTTGAAGCTAGAACTTCTCTGACCTCGGGCATCATTGATTTGCTTTCAAACCCCAGAAGTGTCCCAGAAGGGTCAGCAGGGATGGTTCTAGGGGAATGTTTTCTTACTTGGTAAATTTTTCAAGAATGAGAAATGGAAACACCCACAGAACTCAGTGGTCTTCTGCATTCCCCTTTCACCTGGTTCTCCTTTGAAAGCAAATCTATAGCAGGCATTAAATAGGTGAGTGGGTTGGGGGAGGAAAAAGAAGGGTTAGTCTACATTTCCTGCCCTGGAATAGACTTCATGAATTCTAAGACTAAACTGGGAACCATTTTCAAGTGTAATTACCAGGAGGCAGAATGTTTTATCAGAGTTTTGAAGCTGGTCTGGAGGTCCATCCTGGGCTACAGGTGACTATGAACGCAGCAAAATTTGGCCAAGAGAAAAAACCCGGAACAATTGGATAGAAAGTGGTCACATGATGAATTATCAAAAGAATAACAACAGGTGAAGCAAGAATGCTGAGACCTGTGCTGGCAGGATCAGTGTCTACAAGAAAACCGTGTGAAGAGTTGAGTAGGAAATCTTTGCAAGTGAGTCCAGGACTGAGGCGCCTGGGGGGACACTACAGAGGGGTTAGGGCTTTGACTAAGCTTTTCCAACCCTCAAGTCATAAATTTTTGTACACCGAAAACCCTGAATGTGAAAAATAAGTCAGCAATGACCCGGACTAAGGACTACACATTATATTCCAAGACTGTATGTAAAACTAAGCCCTATGGATTCCATTCAGTAAATGCAGAACCAAGTGCCTAGTGGATGCCCAAGTTGTGTTACTGTGGGGAACAATCCAAGACAAGGTCCTTGACTCTCAGATGTTTAAAGTCATATCCTCCATCCAGACTTTCCAGGTGGCCGTTCCAGCATAACGGATCCTCACAGAAAACCAGTGAATGGGATTAACCTTGTAGTCTCAGAGCACTATTAAATTATTTTGTAGTCCCAGACTTTCCTACCATCAATATGAGAAAGTTAATTTTTAAAGGCAATGATTCCCTTCTCTGTAACAATTCTTCTTATAGCTTCAGTAACATCAAATTTCTCATATGCAAGAGAGGCCAGCAAACCCAGCCCTGAGCGTGCGAATCACTCATGCATTTCAATGAACAGAGCTCATGATTCCTGTTACCTTCCCAGCTTCAAGAGAAGATATTGTAACTTGGAGGCATCCTGTAACATCTCCCATTCATAAGCCTCTTTCCCCAAAATGTGTTCCATAGGTATTTTGCAAAATTAGCATTCCCTCATCAAATGTTTAGGAAACAGGATTAAACTGAGTTTAAAAACATTAACACATTTTAAGTCAAAATTTTTCTTAAGCATAAGTTCTGAGTCTTTAATGTACATTGTGAACTGGTAAGTGGAGAATGAAGTATTTTTCAATCTATTTGACCATGGAACCTTTCCTCATAAAAACGATTTCCAGCACAAGCAGTCCATGGAACGCACTTTGGGGACCCCCGTGTCAGGGGCCCATGCCCAAGAACATGCTCTCCTGCAGACTTCATGCACCCACATGGAGAGTGCTCCTCAAAGTGATTCCAGACGAGCTGGGCCCCTGGCAACCCTGTGCTACTATGAGCAGTTCTACTTATGATGAAAATGTCCGTGACTAATATTCATTATTTTTTCTCCAAATATTTTTTCTTGTGGTCACAAGACTTACTTTCTACCCAGATCTCTTGTTTGGATGTGATGAGGAAGCAGAGCTTGGTCTCTTGGGTTCCATCCCCAGTTCTATGTTGGCACGTTACTCCGTGTCACGTTTAGCTGACCGGCCCACCGGGAACACTTCATCCTTTTCCTCCGAGGGAGGTGATGGGGCTTGGGATGTAGATTCAGCCCTTAGCAGGACCGTTTTGCACAGAGAAAAGCATGTTCCCAAGTCCCAGACGACTGAACCCCCAATTCTAAAGCACTGTGTGGGCTCCAAAGGATATGTGGATAGAGACCATCGCTGACTCAGCACTTCCTGTCACCACCCCTGGAAAAACAAGCCCAAGAGCTGATTCCAGACAGCGGGTCAGCATCTTCTGCGCAGGAGACAGCACATGAGGTTTAGTCAGCCTCCGCCTCAAGTCCTCCCGCCTAAGTGACAGTCGTGGTGGCAGGAGGCACGCTTCTGGCGGGAAGCTGTGGCTCTCCCCTAGTTGGCTGCCTCGCCACTTACGTCTCTGGTGAGGACTCTGCCAATTTGGGAAGTGTGGACTCAGGTCCCAAAGAGTCAGATGGGCTGAGGCCTGGTTTCTATCTTGTTCTTGGAGACGTGAAGTCTGGAAACCACAGTCCATCTGTTTTTCAGGGTTTTTTTGTTTGTTTGTTTAAAACAACACCTATTCAAACATTAAGAAGGAAAGACAGCCGTGCGAATGTTCTGTAAGGCAGATATGGGAGAGTGGCCGCAGTCTGAGTACACGTGTCCACCTGGAGGCCAGGAGGGGTGATCCACAGGTAGGAGAGGCCGTTCCCACAGGGCTGGGCAGCTGCACAAACACGCAGCACGTTTCTGCAGAGCTCAGAGAGCCTGGCGAAAGTAAATGGATGAAGTCATGCTGGCAGGCCTGTGTCACCCTCAAGTAATTAGGACCCTTGCCCAGTCACCTCCCAGACCCAGCCTAGCACACTCACAGGTGTGTTGTCCTTCCCCAGCTGGCATAACAAGGCCATGCCAGCTCTGAGGCCAAAACAGCCCCGGGCCATCCAAGACTAATAGGGCCAAGCCATAGAAGCCAAGCCAGGAAGAGGAGAGAAGGCTCTCCTGCACAAAATGAAAATAAATTGCAAAATGGCATTGTGTGTGTGGTTGCCCTGGAGAAGAAGGATCTGGGGAGGAATAAAAATAGAAACCCTGTCAAGGCTCTTCAATGAGGTTCGTTCCTACACAGCCAGGTGGTCCCAGGGCAAAGGGCGGGAGTGAATTGCCGTGGTGCCGGGACACACAGGAGAAAGAACCAGAGGTAAACCTTGTCTGGGCCCCAGACCCTCCGTAACTCACGAGAGGTCAGGGAGACAAGACCTCCAGCACTCCCGTGCTTTGCTGGACAGCTTTTTCATTGATCGTCTGATTTATGAGATAGATGAGATTATTGATTAATGGCATTTTATAAATGAGGAAACCCAGGACCAAGAAAGTGTGAGCTTCACATTTGCTCCACCAGTAACTGGGGTAGATGGGATTCAAGCCCGCGCCTCTCCCACCACGGCATTTGTGTTTTGTTTTTCTGCTAATGGTTCGGGTCACAAAAGCCTTCAGTGAGCAAGCTGCCCTTTTCCTGTTGGAGCGGTAGGAGAGGAAGGGGCATGTGCTTCCCAAAACCTGCTCAGAAGGTCACATGTTTTGACTTACTCTGTTCTTATCCCTACTCTGTCAGGTTAGGCTGCAGAGGGGATGAGCTGAATTTGCTGTGGGGAGCTCTGAGGGGTAACCCAAGGTGTGCAGTGGGGGCGAGGGGGGGAGACATGATGGTTTCATCCTTGCTCACCTCTGCCCACCCTCCCCTCACCCTCTAGCCCAGTGATTTCACAAAATCACTGGGTTCCTTCAAAATCCCAAGAAAGGGATTATGGGTGCTTGCCATTAAGGCCACCCAGAACCTAAGGGTTTGTGCTGTTAAAGTCTCCACAGTCGAACCCCTGCATTCAGATCATCCTGGATGGTCCCGCGGTTTTGTGCTGATCACTCACATTCCTGCCATATTTTTTGGTGACTTTATGTTTTGCATAGAAAAGCTGTCCTTGTGTTTGTGTCCCGTCTTATACCTTTGGAGGCACTTAGCTAAAGATATTTCAGAATTTGCCAACATTGCTTGCTACTCTACATACAGACAACTGGCATTCAGGGATGTTTTCTGTGCGTGTGAGAGCTGTCGATGAAGAGCACAGTGATGGCTTTTTGTCCTCGTGGGACGCAGCTCCATTTTGTGTTCTCTGCAGCTGATACGCCTCATCTCAAGAATTTTAGTCTACTGGGCATTGCTCTAATTGTCCCGTCTAATGATCTCTTCCTTTTCCTGCCCAGAACTGTCTCCATTCCCTTGCTCCTATTAACCCATTTCTATCTTGCCCTTTCTATTCCTCACCACTTCTGCTCTTTATTTTCATTTAGATAAAAATGAACATTGCTACATTATTTCTATTGACAACTAATCACAGCTGTTTCCACAAGGCTCAGAAAACTGGCCAGTCATGGTACACTCATCAAAACCATCAGAGTCCTCCACTTTCAAGAGCGAGCAACACAATTAAGCAAAGTTTATGGAGCATCCACTAGTCACTGGTGCTCTCTCTTCAGCTAAGAGTGACCCAGACACACCAGCCAAGGGAATTTCAGTGAACACAGGCAAGGTATCCTGTGTGCAGACTAACTCCCACTCTGCAGTCCAGAGGCAGTGAGAGCACGGGGCAGCTGCCCAGGGCCCTCAGACTGGGCTTGATAAGTGAACTCTGTGAGGAAGCATCTTCCTCCCCTGTGCCTGCCTCCACTTTCCTTCCTTTCACCCCATACCGTCTGTGATTTCACCCAAACAGCCATCTAACTCCCTTTGCATTTTGGCTCAACCCTTAAATAACCTGAGAGACCTTTGGAGGTCAGGTATGTCAAAGAAAGATGATCAGGGAATGCAGAGACAGATACTCAAAGGTGAGAAAGGCGAGGAACTGAATACACTCAGGTGGGGATAAGCCATAGAAACACAGAGTAGTCCAGCCTTGGGTGTAGCCAGGAATAGCAAGCTGAGCCAGTGGGAAGGAGGAACACTGGAGCAAGTAAGAGAAGGAGAGATAGCAACCGAGGACTTGAGACCGCCCAGCTCCATGCCTCCTCCTGGGTGTCTATTTCAGGAACAGTCACCCTTAGAAAGTGACTATTTTCAAAAGAAATGGCAGAGAAAAACCAGGTGCCCGAGTGGCTGGAGAGAAGAGCTATTCAGAGACCTTGTTTGAGGTCATCTGGCACAAGAAAAAGAGGACAAAGGAGACCCTCTGTGTCTCAATAAGGGCCACATGTTGGCGGCAGCTTCTCTTGTGCTCTCTCAGGAATTTAAAACCCCACATGAACACTCAAGTGGAAAATCCCCAGAGCCCCTGTTCTGTGTACTGAAGTAATTCTCCCTTCTGCATTCACATTGGCTAAAGGCTTTCCTGGGTTCTAGAAATAATTTTATTTCCATAACAGACATGCGTATCTCTTCGGGTGAAGGTCTAACACCAGCCTAAAAAATCTGAGACTTGGTTTTTCATTCTAGATCTCAACTGGGTGCTCCCTCTCAAGTCATCCTCCACACACTTTCTGGAGCACCTCTTACAAGCCAGCGACGTTGCCTGGTGCAGAAAATTCAGGGGTAAATAAAATGCTCTATCCCTGGGCTTCCATTTTATCTGTAAGATAAGAGAACTGGAGAGAAGTTATCCAAAATCCTTCCAAAATCCGTTTTTCTAGCCAAAGAAGACCAGCCTGGGGAGACATTATGAAGCAAGTTTTGTTGCCATCTCTATTTCCACTTAGTAAAAAAAAAAAAAAATCAAATCCATGGTTTCAGCTATTTGATATACAGTCATTCTCACCAAAGATAAGTTTTATCTTTTTAAAATACATATACTAGCCATTTGGAAGCTATCACATACATGAGCTTGTGATTTCCAGGCACTCCATAAATCATTGTATCTTCCCAACTGACATTAATAGGATGTTTCTCAGTTCCATATTTTTGTGCCTGATCAATATTGCTAGTTACAACTATTTACACTCAGTCTTCCCTACCAAATCAGAATATCTCCACTGTTTTTCAAACTAATGTGCACCTCTATTTTAGACAGTACCTGACTGCCAGGGGTTCACATCAAGTTCAGGCATACTAATGTAGATACCTAGAAATGATACACGAAAATCTCAATAGAAGGAGTAAAAGCTGGAGATATATGATGTAGCAAATGCTTTGTAGGGCAGGCAAACAATCCATTTTGTAGTAACCAAAAGTAAACCAAGGCTAGGCATGTTGAGAAATGAAAATCTGGCAAAGCAAGAATGGACAGGGATTTGCAAAACTATAACAGAGGTCTGCAAAGATAAGAAATGGCGATTTCTCATCTTAGTCTTCATGGCTGAAGAAAAACATGTATGTAGAGGTTTGAGAATTAAGACAAAATCACTGAGATCTGGAAGGGAGGTGGTTAGGACAGAAGAGCACTGGCTTTGTCTTCCAAGAGACCTGGGTTTGAATCCAGCTCTGCTGTGTATTTGACATTTTAATACAGATAAGTTATAGACTTTCTAAACCTTATTTTTTCTTAATAATACTTCAGAGGATTGTGAATATTACATGAAATTGTATATATAAAGTGCTTAGCCCAGTATCCCACAAGTGGATAGAACCTGTGTTAGCCAATTCTTACATTACTATAAAGAAATACCTGAGACTGGGTAATTCATAAGAAAAGATGTTTAATTGGCTCATGGTTCTGTAGGCTGTATAGGAAGTACAGCACCCGCATCTGCTTCTGGGGAGGCCGGAAGAAGCTTCCAATCATGGTGGAAGGTGAAGGTGGAGCAAGCACTTCACATGGCAGAGAAGGAACAAGAAAGAAAGAGGGGAGGTGACACACACTTTTAAATGACCACATCTTGTGTGAACTCAGAGTGAGAGCTCACTTATCACCAAGGGGACGGCCCAAGCCATTCATGAGGGATCCACCCCTATAATCCAAAGGCCTCCCACCAGGCCCTACCTCCAACATTGGGGATTGAAATTCAACATGAGATTTGGTAGGGACATACATTCAAACCGTATCAGAACCTCAATACATGGTAGTGATTATCTACAAGATCTTTTCTGAATAAAGCATTTTATAATATATTATATGCACTTACATGCATGCATATATATATATATATATAATGTATGGCTATGCATTTAAAGACTTAAAAACTTTTGACAAGGAGGTTCCAACATTAAACCAACAAAGTCTAAAATTTGTTCATACAATAAACCATTTTCCACTTTGTAATAATTACCTTCCTAAACAGTGAATACAACTTTTAATATACATGTCTAAAGTGGCAACTTTTTGTCTAGGCACTGTTTAGCTGCAGCCCATAAATTTTCATATGTTGTCTTTTCATTTTCATTCAGTACAAAATATTCTTTAATTTTACATGCAATTTCCTCTTTGATCCTGAGTTATTTAGAAATGTGTTATCTAATTTCCAGATATTGTGAAGGATTTTTCAAGATTCTGTTACTGATTTTGAATTCAATTCTATTGTGATTGAAGGGCATACTTTGAATGACTTCAATCTTTTTATGTTTGTGAAAACTTGGTTTTTTTTGTTTTTTGAAATGTAGTCTTACTCACCCAGCCTCTCCAGAGTGCATGCAGTGGCATGATCTCGGCTCACAGCAACCTCCACCTCCTGGGTTCAAGCGATGCTCCTGCCTCAGCCTCCTGAGTAGCTGGGATTACAGGTGCCTGCCACCATACCTGACTGACATTCGTATTTTTAGTAGAGACGGGGTTTCTCCATGTTGGCCAGGCTAGTCTCAAACTCCTGGCCCCAGGTGATCCACCTGCCTTGGCCTCCCACAGTGCTGGGATTACAGGCGTGAGCCACCGCACCTGGCCAAAAACTTGTTTTAAAGCCTATCGTATGATTTATCCTGAAGAAACTTCCAAATGCACTTGAAAGAATATTTTGCTGCTGCAGGGGAAGTGTTCTATACATGTTAGTTAAACCACCATGTCAACTGACAGGTTTTTTTTAACCTTTTCTCTTTACTAATTTTCTCTCTACTTGCTCTATCAATATCAAGGGTCTTAAAATCTTGAACTATAATTATTAAATTGTCTACCTTGCCTTTCAATGCCCTTTGCTTTTACTTTATGTATTTTAGAATCCTTTTGTTAGGTACAAATATATTTAAAATCGTACGATGGCTGGTCAGCTCAGTTGGTTAGAACATGGTGCTAATAACATCATTATATCTGCCTGACATATTGACTTGTTTATGCTTATGAAATGTCCCTCTGTATCTCTAGTAGTATTTATTTTCTAAAAGTCTATTTTGTTTGATATTAATATATCCTCTCCAGCTCTCTTATGATTACTGTTTGTAAAATACATCTTTTCCATTTCTTTTACTTTAAATTTAGTTGTATCTTTGCATTTCAAGTATGTCTTTTGTGGTCAGCACATAATTGAATCTTTCTTTTGTATCCCATCTTCCAATCTTTAGATTTTCATTACAGTGTTTAGTCAATCTAATGGACTGTTTAATATGATTATTGATAGGATTGGACTTATGTCTGACATTTTGCTGTTTGTTTTAAATATAGTTTATGTCTTTTTGTTGTTGTTGCTCCTCTGTTACTCCTTTACTGCTGTCTTTAGGTTAAACAACTATTTTTGGTGTATCACTTCACTATTCTGTTGATTCTTTATTTTCTTAGTGTTTGCTATAGGAATTAAGGTGTACTCTTAATTTATCAATGTAATTCATGTTAATACTAATTTAATTTCAGCAAAATCTAACACTGATGCTCTTATATAGCTTAATTTCATCCCGTCTCCTTATGTGTGCTATTATTGTCATCTATATATAGTATCTATATAACATTATAAACTCAACAAAAGTTTTAATTATTGCTTCATAAAATCTGATGTGTTTTAAAAAAAAAAGAAAATACATGTTTATACAATTTTATATATTGACCCACGTAGTTACCATTTCTGGTGCTCTTCATTTCTCCCTGTGGATTTGCCTTATGGTGTCATTTCCTTTCATTTTCTGTAGAATTTCTTGGAAGCTATATCTGTCAGCATAATTTCTCTGTCTTTGTTTATCTTGGAATTTCTTTATTTCACCTGTTTTTGAAGAATTGTTTTGCATTTAGAATTTGTGGTTGACAGTTTTTTTGTTTGTTTGTTTGTTTCATCACTTTGAATGTGTTATTCCACTGCCTTCTGGCCTCCATTGTTTCAGATAAGAAATCAGGCATTAATTGCCTTGTTATTCCCCAGTTTAGGATGAGCTGGTTTTCTCTTGCTGCTTTTAAGATTTTCTGTTTGTGTTTGGTTTTCAGTTAATTTTACTCTGAAGTGTATAGGTGGGGATTTTTATGTTTACCCTATTTAGAGTTTGTTGAGCTTTGTAGATATATAATTAATGTTTTTCATTAAATTTGTAGAATGTTTAGCCATTATTTCTTCAAGTATTTTTCCTGCATGTTTCTCTATCTTCTCTTTCTGGGACTCTCATTACACGTTAGTAGGTATGCTGGATATTGAGCTCTGTTCATTTTTCTTCAATCTATGTTTTTCCATGTTCTTCAGAGTGGTTAATTTCTATTGATCTATTTCAAGTTCACCAGTTATTTCTTTTGCCACCACAAATGTACCCATTTAATTTTTTTATTTCAGCTATAGGGCTTTTAAATTCTAGAAGTTCCATAGGTTGTTTATTATTGCTTCTGTTTCTCTATTGAACTTTCCTATTACAGTGTCATTATCATCATACTTTAATTTTTAAAACACAAGAGCTGTTCTGAAGTCTTAGTGTGCTAAATATATTTGGGTGCACTCAAAGTCAGTTTCCATGGACTGTTTTTTTTCCTGAGTGTGGATCACATTTTCTTGTTTCTTTGACTATCTCATGATGTTTCATTGAAAACTGGACATTTGGCTGTGCATGGTGGCTCATGCCTGTAATCTCAGCACTTTGGGAGGCCAAAGTGGATGGATCACTTGAGATCACAAGTTCAAGACCAGCCTGGGCAACATGGTGAAAACCCGCCTCTACAAAAAAAAACACACACACAAAAATTAACCAGGCATGGTAGTGTGTGACTGTAGTCACAGCTACTTGATAGGCTGAGGTGGGAGGATGGCTTTAAGGGAGGAGACCACCCTTCATATCGTCTTACGCCCAATTTCTGCCTCCAAAGAAAGAAGAAGTAAAAACTAAAAGGCAGAAATGAAATCCACAGGCAGACAGCCTGCACCGCACCCTGGGCCTGGTAGTTAAAGATCGACCCCTGACCTAATCAGTTATGTTATCTATAAATTATAGACATTGTATAGAAATGCACTGTGAAAATCCCTATCTTGTTTTATTCCAATCTAATTACTGGTGCGTGCAGCCCCAAGTCACGTACCCCCTGCTTGTAAAATCACTCATGACCCTCTCACACTCACCCCCTTAGAGTTGTGAGCCCTTAAAAGGGACAGGAATTGCTCACTTGGGGAGCTCGGCTCTTGAGACAAGAGTCTTGCTGATGCCCCGGTCGAATAACCCCTTCCTTCTTTAACTCGGTGTCTGAGGAGTTTTGTCTGTGGCTCGTCCTGCTACAGCTTGAGCCTGGGAGGTGGAGGTTGCAGTGAGCTGAGATTGTACCACTGCACTCCAGCCTGGGTGATACAGCCAAAACTTGTCTTAAAAAGAAAACAAAACTGGACACTTTAGATTAATATTGTAACAACTCTGGATTATGTTTTCTTCCCATGAGACAGTTGTTCCTTTAAATAATTGACTCCAACCTAGTTTACAGAATCTGTTTCCCTGAGATGTGCAGCCACTGACGTCTCTGCTCAGTTTAAAATAATTCTCTATTCATTCATTAATTTTTGCCTAGCTTCCGATGTGTTGTCCTGTATCTGCTGGTTTGTCAATGATTGATAAGAGGTTGTGCTCAAATACACTAAGCCTGTAAGGTTTCCACCTTCTGCTAATAGATCTGTGTGAGTTGGGCGGGGCAGACGGGAGAGAGGATGCATTCAAAGTTCAGGCACTTTTCAAGTCTGTCCTAGCTATCACTTTACGTAGGTCTCCTGTAAACGTAGTTTCCCATCCAGCCGGAAAGGCACAGAGAGCTTATCTAGCCCTTATATGACTCTCATTTCCAGAAACTTCCTGTTAAGATTTTGACTAGCCCGTAACTAGCCCTAACTGGTACTGCAAACTCAGGTTAGCAGAGCTGTAAAAATTCCCCATTTATTTCCTACCACATATGCTGCTTTTCTTGATAATGCTGCCAGGAATAGGTTTGGAACCTCCATTTCAAATCAAGTCAACCCCCTCTAGCAGTACTGCTGGTTTTCATAATCAGTCCTGCCTTGCTCAAACTAGCGCACTAACCAAGTTTTAGGAGGAGTTAAGGGAGAGGGATAGTCCTAGGCAAGAAGGCTGTAGATGTCTGTAGAATCTACACTTTTCTTATCCACAGTCACAGCCGTTTTTCACCAATAACCATTTCTCAAATTGTTATGTTTCTTTGGTTGATTTTCAGAGCCCTGAGACCATTTTTTAAATAGTTTTTCCAAATTTTATACTTGTTTTTTGGGGAAGAAACTTTGCTAAACTTCTCACTCTGCTATAACAAAATACTTCCTCTAAATAAACCTTTTAAGTCAATTACTTCAACAAGTATCAGCTGTAGATTTTCCCTATTTATCCTGTTTGCTACTCCCCAGCAATTTTCATAAGCTTTCCGCTAAAAAGCTTTTTCTGCCTATTTTGCTTTTATTTTATGACTTCTTTAACCTCATGATGAAGATGGCTTAAAATGATTATAAAAGCATCTTGACTATCTTGTGTGTGTGTGTGTGTGTGTGTGTCTTTTTCTGACACTTTTCCTTGCATCTCTATATTTCCATAAAGCACCCTATGGCATTGTGATGTCTGGAACTCAGGGGTGCTGCTTATCTACCTACTTTGTCTCAAAAAAGTATGAATATAAATGATTATTATATACCAGATTTCAGTTGTACACTTTAACATGTGAGTCCTTTAGAATTATACAAAATACCCCATTAATGAAAGCCTTATATATGCTGAAATAAATTTCACATATTTTGCAAACACTCCACCTCTTTTTTGATAATTCTCATCCCTAGCTGCACATTAGAATCACCAAAAGAGCCTCTACAGACTATCCACAATTGGACTACACCATAGATCAGTCTAAATTGGAATTTCTGGGGCTAGGTGCTAGGCAGGTGTTTTAAAATCACCTGGTGTTTCTGATGTAATCCCACAATTGAGAACTAATGGTCTCTTAGTAATGCCTTGTATTATCTTTTCAGATTGGCTTCTTTTCCTCTCAACAGTCCAACTTTAACACCTTAACATAATAGGGCATCAAAAGCATGATCCATAAACTGACTAGGTTTTATCAAAATTTAATATTCCTGCTCTTTGAAAGATGCTGTTAAGAAAGTGAAAAGGCAAGTGACAGACTTTTACAGTACAGCATCTATAATCGACAGTACATATATCTAACAAAGGACTTGTATCCAGAATATATATATGAAGAACACCTGCAATTCAATAATAAGGAAACAAACAGCCCAATTTCAAAATGGGAAATGTATTTGAAAAGATACTTCATCAAAAAAGGTACATAAATAGCAAATAAAGACACAGTTCCCAACACTATTAGGCATCAGAAAAATGCAAATCGATACCTTAGTGAGATACCACTACATGCATAGTAGGGTGGCAAATCTGTGGAGCCACTGGAACTCTCATGTATCGCAGATGGAAACATAAATGATTCAACCATACTGGAAAACAGTTTGGCAGCGTCTCACAAAGCTAAATATACACTTACCATATGGCCCACCCTTAGGTATCAACCTAAGATAATTAAATAAAAGCATATTTCAGCCAGGTACGGTGGTTCATACCTGTAATCCCAGCACTTTGGGAGGCCAAGGCGGATGGATCACGAGGTCAGCCAATAGAGACCATTCTGACTAACACAGTGAAATCCCGTCTCTACTAAAAATACAAAAAAATATTAGTCGGGCGTGGTAGCGGGCACCTGTAGTCCCAGCTACTCAGGGGGCTGAGGCAGGAGAATGGCGTGAACCCAGGAGGTGGAGCTTGCAGTGAGCCAAGATCACACCACTGCACTCCAGGCTGGGCGGCAGAGCGAGACTCCATCTCAAAAAAAAAAAAAGCACATTTCTACCCAGACTTATACAAGAATGTTCATAGCAGCTTTAATTGTAATAGCCCCAAACTGGAAAAAAAAATCCATAAATTGGAGAATGGATAAACCAACTGTGGTATATCTATACAATGGAATAAAACTCAACAATAAAAAGTTGCAAACTCCTGGTCCACACAATTATGCGGATGAACCTGAAAAACATTATGCCAATCAAAAGAATCCAGACACAAATGACTACATAATATGTGATTCTATTTATATGAAATTTGGGAATAGGCATAAAAATCAATAGTGATAGAAAGGACTTCGGGTTGCCTGGGCACAGTAGGAGGAGGATTATCTGCAAAGAAGCATAAAGAAACTTTTTGGGAGTAGGGGAATGAAAATGTTTTGTATATTGATTATGCTAGGTATCACAGGTCTATATATTTGCCTAAACTCTTTAAACTACCATATTGGTGCTTTTTCGTACATAAAAATTATACCACAATAAACTTGATTTATAAAAAATTCAAAGCAGCATAAAATGAAATAATGTACATACAGTATTCAGTACAGCTGCTATCACATGGTAAGCACTCCACAAATGTACTGCTATGTGTAGTGAACTAACATGAGGATGTCTGAGATTCATTAACTCCCTTGCCTGGAGAACTAGAACTGCAAATTCTCTAGCAGTTTCCCAAACCCTTTAATATCAAGGACCTAGCAGTAGGCACACTTATTCCACAAGGAGACAATAGATAGGGACAGGCATAGCAAAGACAACTACTTTTAGAAATAGCCAGGTAGGTTATGCAATATTGTTGCTGTTGTTGCTATTGCTTTTTTGTTTATTTGATCCTGCCCTTATTATTCGGCTAAACTGGTGAAGTTTATTATACATGTCTCGAGAAAAGAGATACTGCAGTCAGTGGCCAGGTTTGGAAGCTTGGGCTCTATTCTGGCTCTGGAATCCTGCCCAAATGAGTTAATTCCTTGAACTTTACTTTTGAAAAGTAGGTTCAATTTTATGATTCCTAAGATCCCTGCCAATTTAAAACTTTCAAGGTTCTGTGCACATGCATATTTATTGCAGATATCTGTGAAAGTAATTCATTTTCCACCTCTCTGACCTCTTTCTCTCTTTTAGTGCATTGTGATTCTGAACTCACTTTGCCTTTCTCTTTTTATCTACAAATAACCCAATTTTAAAATAGGAAACGTATATGAAAACAAACATTATTTACTTATGTCCCATTTCCTCAGAATCTGACTAGATAATAGGAAAGAATCCATTTATCTATTACTACCTAACAAACCAACAAACCATCTCAAAACTCAGTGGCTTAAAACAACAAGAGCATTTGTTTTGCTCATGAATCTGCCATTTGGGCAGGGCTTAGCAGGGATGGTTCATCTCTGCTCCATTTGCCAGGAGCTGGGATGGTTTGAAGACTGGAATCACCTGAAAGCTCCTGGCTTACAGGCCTGAGGCATGGACCTGGAATTCTCAAACAACGGAGGAGGGGAGCCCTCAAGTAACTTTTTCTGTCCGTAAGTTTTCTACGTGGTCTTTCCAGCATGATAGCTTCTGAGTAGCTGAATTCCTTACATATTGACTTATGGCTCCCAACGTGTATTCAGTTGAGTGAAAAAGAGCTCTCTGGGCAGAATTTAGTTGCCTTCCCTACCCTAGTTTAAAAAAAATAATCAAACAGCATCAGTTCAGCCTAAGTGTATTCTTGTAAAGCAAGTCACTGACTGGACTATATTCAGGGGAAGAGGAATTAAGAGTCTGACTTTAAATGGGAAGAGTGTTAAATAATTTAAGGGTGTATTTTTAAATTATGGGCAACTAGCTTGAATCAAGGTGTTTAGAAATGACAAATGGCTTGAGAGAGGATTTCCCTCTCATCTTTCATAGCATTGGCCTGTCAAGATCACTCTGTCCTACCTCAGAGGACTGGTGCTTTAGGCACTATCATGGCCCATGGTGGAAGGGAGAACACTTGAGACCCCTAAATCACAATGCAAAACTCTTCATAGTTTACCCCTTCGTAGTCAACTGGAAGGAATGGTTCATGCTAATCTCAGTTGCATCTGCAGCTGGAAAGGAAGGGCAGGCTGCTATGTTTTGCCTTAAGTGGAGGGTCAGAGAAACAGATATTTCATCCAAACTCCGTCAACCAAAAACATACTGAGAAACAGACGAATAGTTTTGAGGGTAGCACCTCATACAGAATGAAAATGGGTCATTCAGTGACTAAAGCTAAATAAATAGTGCAGATGTCTGAGTAAATAAAACATATTTATGGCATAGATCCAATGATGGTTGCAGATCTTAAATGAAGAGCAGGATTTTAGACTTATTGCCCAACACCCAGTGAATTTATAGCATTTCTCAAACTTTTCTATTAGAATACTAGAAGAGACGAAGTCTTTCTCCTCCAGCATCTGAGATAGTTGCCCTAAGGTTTTTTTTCAATTTTAAACTTTAAATATTTACATAATATTTATATTCTATACCATAAGTTACCCGAGTTTATTTTTATGCAATATGATTTATGAATGTGATTTTACTCAAAATTATAAGGTAAAATTGATATCCTCAGAAAACAAGCCATGTTTACTGTGTGACTATTTCCTAGCCCAATTTCAGGTATTTCTTGAGCTTGGGAACCCTGTTAGAGAAGAAAGGAACTGTAAGTTCCATTGAAAAGATAATTTTAGGGTTTGAGGTAATTTCTTTTTTATGTATTCTGATTTCATACTGAGTATATAAATTATAAATTCTTAAGCTTTCTTTACATTCACAAAAATGGAAATCAAATGCCACATTTAATTGTAAGGTTATTACAGTCATAGGCCTCAAACATCTAAAGGATTCTTTACATTGTCTGATCTAAACTTCTTTGCCCTTCAGATAAATATCTCTGCCCAACATATAAAGCAGCTTATGTCACTTTTGATGCTGCTCTTTGATGTCAAATAATCAGTAAATTGTTCAAGACTAGAAATCATTTCCCATGTAAACTTTTTTTGTTTTTACTAGGTGTTTGCATTTTATATGCTATTATTTAGGATTACTTTTACTTTTCCTCATTTCAAATATACATATTTTTAGAGACATGGCCTTGCTCTGTTACCCAGGCTGGAGGGCAGTGGTGTGGTCATAGCTCACTACAGCCTAAAACTACTGGACTTAAGTGATCCTCCCATCTCTGCTTCCTGAGTAGCTGGGGCTATAACCACACACCACTACACCTGGCTAAGTTTTTTTTTTAGTTTAGTTAGTTAGTTAGTTTGTTTGTTTTTGTAGAAATGAGGATCTCACTATGTTGCCCAGGCCGGTCTTGAATTCCAGACCTCAAGGGATCTTCCTGCCTCAGCTTCTCAAGTGCTGGGATTATAGGCATGAACTACTGTGCCCAGACTCATTATAAATATTTTTAAAATATATTTTGTATGTTATACAAGGAGACTCTATTTTCAACAATAGGTGGAGAAGATTTTATTATACTAATCTTGCAAGCAATTATAAACTATGTACAAAATACAAAAACCAACTGTTTGAAAACACTGAAGAGCACTGGAAGCAAACAGAAATGTAGCTGATAGTACCTTAATAATAAGAAATTTTAAGGGATGAATTCATACTTAACTGGCTTTTCCTAAGAGCTTCAAATTTGATTGGAGGATGAAACTTAGAGACAAGATGTAAAATTTTCATAGGCCTTAGGAGGAACTGATTCTATTTTTTACACAGGATGGATGCAAATCATATATTCCAACCATGCAGTCCAATCAGAAATGGACTGTGGTGGATTAACTGTGGTCTCATTCCACCCATGGAGAAGCAGAGTCTATGTCCTCTCCCTATGAATCTGAGTGAATTCTGCGCTGCCTTGACCAACAGAGTATGATGGAAGTGAAGCTAATCCAGTGCCCGAGTCAAGACCTTATGAGACTGACAGCATTCACTTCTATTCTCTTAAAACACATATCCTTAGAACACAGCCCTCGTGCTTGAGGAAGTCCAAGCAATCAAATGGACAGACTCAAGTGAAGAGGAACAAAAGCATCTGGCTAACAACCTTAACTAAGTTTCCTGCTGACAGCATCGACTTGCAAGGCATGGAAGTAAGCCATATGGGAGAACACCCAGCCCCAGTCGAGCTGCTCCAGCTGATGCCACATGGAGCAGAAATCAGCTGACCAAACTGAATCCTGCCCAAATGGAAGATTTGTAAACAAAATGTAAAACTAATCTTTAAGCCAGTAAATTATGGGTTTATCTATGTTACACTGCACTATATAACAGAACAAGAGGCAAAGGACTTGGACAAATACTTAACAAAGGAAGATATACAAATGGTAAATAAGCACATGAAAAGATTAACATCGTTAGTAATCAGGGAAATGAAAGTTAAAGTAACAAAAGATATCAAAACACACCTATTAGATTACTAAAATGTAAAAGACTGACCCATGCCAAGTGCTGGTAAGGATGTAGAAGAACTGGAACTCTCATACTTTATTGAAAGCAATGTTAAATAAAATTGTTAGGTTTTTAAAAATAGATTTAAACATACCCTGTGACCCAGCAAGTTCACTCCTAAATATTTACTCTAGATAAATAAAAACACGTATCCACCAAAAACTTGTACAAGAATATTCCCAGCAGCTTTTATCATGATAGTCCAAACTGGATACAACCCAAATGTCTGTCAACCAGAGAACAGATAAGAAAATTGTGTTATATTTATAAAATGGTACATATAACTGGGTACAAGAAAAACGAATAAACTATTGACATAAGCAACATCAATGAACCTCAAAAATACAACATTGAGGGAAGGAAGTCAAATACAGAAATGCTTACTTTTTTCTGTTTATTTGTATGATGTTCAAAACTAGGCAAAATGAATCTACTAAGTAGTAGAGCCATGATTATGTCCCAAGCAGTCTTGCTTCTAGAGCCTGTGGTCTTAACCATGATGCTACATGTGTAAATCCATAGATAAATATTTTGAAGGTGATATAGAACATTATTTAACTGGTTTATGAATGGTAAGATTTTGGGGAAGAGGGAATAATGAAGAGGCAGTGCAATTGAGAAGGAGGAAGATATGACTTTTAGTTGTTATTCTTTATATAATTGTATTATTTCAAATTTTTTAAATGGTCACATATAACATTTTACATTTTTGAGTGTAATTTACTTAGAGTAAAATGCACATGTTGTAAGTGTGTATATATGGATGAGTTTTGTAGCAAGCACACAGCTGTGTATCCAATACCCAGATCTAGATATAGAGCCATTCAATTACTTTGAACATCAAGCTCACCACTTCCCAGAGGCAATCACTGTTCTGACTGGATGCCAGGACAAAGACCAACACTATTAAAAAGAATATAACACAATCCACACACAACAATGTAAAATCTCACAATGTATGGCATCAAATACAAACTTATCAGGTATGCAAAAATGCAGAAATATATGGCCCATACCTAGAAAAGGCCAATAAGTTGAAGTGAAACAGAAATGACAGAAATTTGGAAATTAGAAAACAAGAATTTTAAAACAGCTATCATAACTATCATAAACATGCCTAGGAAAAACAACACAATGGGGAGCAGGAACGAATATATTTTGAAGAAGAGAAAGAGGTACCACAATGGAACTGATAGAGATGAAAATTATGTGATCTGAAACAGAAAGTACACTGGACAGTTTTGTGGCCAATTTGAAACGGCAGATAAAGAGATTAGTGAATTTAAAGACATGCCAATAGAAAATATCCAAAATTAAGCACAGAGAAGCAAAAAAGATGTAGTATCTAGTATCTATGGAACAATATCAAGGCTGTCTATCCTGTGAAATTAGAGTCCCCAAAAGGAAGAGGGAAGATAGATGAAGAAATAATAATAGCTAGAAGTTTATCTATATTTAGTGAAAACTATGTCAACAAAACTCAATGAAACCCAAGCAGAATACATATAAAAACATATATGCTAAAATGTATCATGATCACATTGTTAAAAATCAGAGATAAAAAAATCTTAAAACCAGCCAGAGATAAAAGACATATTACTTACAGAGTAATAAAGACAAGCATGACAGCAGACTTCTTATGAGAAAATATGCCACCCAAAGGAAAATGGATGAATATCTTAAAGTGCTTAAAGAAAGAACTGCCATCATAGAATTCCCAGGAAAATTATCTTTTAAAAGAGAAGGCAAAATAGAGAGTGAATTAGAAATAGAGAAAATATTTGTATACAAATAACAGCTGATAGGATCCATAAACTACAGACCTGCTTTTAAGAAATATTAGAGAAAAGTCTTCACATTCTAATTTAAAAAGCAGATTCTCATATTGGATTTTAAAAAGCAAGACATACCTATATTTGTCTCCAAGAAATATACATTATGTATAAATATACAGATAAGTTAAAACAAAGAGGATAAAAAAATACCATGCAGAAGCTAATCAAAAGAAATCTGGAATGACTGTAATTCATATCACACAAAGTAGGCCTCAGAACACATATTATTATGTAGGCTAAAGGGAGACATTTTATAACAACAAAGAACTCAGCTCATCATGAGTGCAGAACAATTCCAAATGTACATGTACCTAATAACACCTCACAATGTCAAAACAAATAAAACAAAAAAGGACAGAACCAAAAGGAGAAAGAGACAAATTCACAGTGATAGTTAGAAATGTCAGCATCATCTTCTCAGATACATAAGTATACAGAAAAACATAGAAGATAAATGGAACTACCAACCACTGTCTTAACTGACAGCTATGGAATACTCCATCCAGCAATAGCAGAACACAAATTCTTTTCAAATGCGGACACAACATTCACAAAGAAAGATCATATCTGGGTCATAAAATAAGGCTCAATAAATTTAAAGGACTTTAAATCATACAAAGCATGTTTTCTGCTCATCACAAAATTAAAATAGAAATCAATAACAGAAATATTTGTTTTCTGTTTTCTATTGTTAAATCCTCAAACTTCTTCACAAGAAAATTAGAAAATAGTTTGAACCAAAGCAAAATAAAATCCCAACATTTCAAAATGTGTGTGTTGTTGCCAAAACAGTACTTAGAGTAAAATTCACAATGTTATATACTTGTGTTTGAAAGAGAAGACATATCTCAAATCGATGATCTAGGTTTCCACCTTAAACTAAGAAAGAAGGAGCAAATTAAGCACAAAGCGTATCTGCAAATTATACCTCAATAAGTTGGACTTTTAAATGATCATATTCCTCGTATGATCGTTTAATATTAGGCTCCATTTTGGCCTAATACTTTATATTAACTTGTTTTCTGTTACTTCTATTTTCCTCACGCTGTAGACTTTGTTTTAAATAATAGTCTACATTGTCTATGTGGAAAGGCATGATGAGTCGAATGAGACCCTTATTCTCCTCATGTCTTCAGCGTCATTGAGGAAGTAGATAATAACACGCAAGCACATAAAGATTTTCTGAATTTCATGGTACAAATTATGGCACTGAATGACCATGTATTAAGCCCTTACCATTTGCCAACCCTTGTACCTTTGTTGTTTTATTTAATATCTTGGCTGCAGAGAAAACTTATGGGATTTTGATGGTTTAATTTATGATCACAAGAAACTGCCATTTAAACATCCACCTTCTACAGAATTGTCAGATTTGGTTTATTTTTTTCTGTAATAAATGAGAATTTATTTTCATCATGTAAGAATCATCATGAAAAAGCTTCTCATAACTCTTGGGTTGCATGAGATCAACTTGCTTTAACGAATTATGAGATCAAGCAGAATTAGTTCTGAAAATAGCAAAGACATTTAGAGAAGTAGTAAGATGCAGAACAGGGATGGAATTTATGCCACACTCCACGCAAAACAAACTCGACCACTACTCTTGCGGTCAGGAATCAATATTTCTCATCAGTCCCGAAGTAACGAATGTCTCTCCTCACCTCATGCTCATTGACCTTCATCTGTGCAAGAACTTGCTTACTGTGAGACTCCAGTTTCCCTTTCTTTGGTTCTGTTTGGGCGACTGCCACCTGGTTTCAACAGTAACCTCCTAGAAAACAGATTGAGTGCTCACCCCAACGTTAAAAAATATCATCAGAATAACAAAGAGGAGTAATTTGTCTACTGATGAACTGATTAGAGAAGACATCACCACTGTCATGGCTCTTTCTCCAAATTAAAGCTAGGTTTAGGAATTATTTTTTCAAAGGGCCACTCTGAATTATGAGGCTGTAATTTCATCCTGAAGGCTATTTGTGGGTCATGCTTCACTTCTTGTGGTTTATGATTTCAACCCCAGCCCTCGATGGAATTATAACCCAACAGTCACAGAGACTGCTATTTATCATCTGTTTATTTTACAACTAAGCATCAGTATATTTTGGTTTTATGCTCATGGAGAGCACAAGAAGGAGAAGGAGGCAGAGGAAGAGGCGGAAGAGACAGAATAGTTTACCCAAAGCTAAAGCCAGGTCTCCCCAGCTATAACAACTGAATATCAGACAACGGTCCAGACATGTTATCTCCATAATGTTAGCAAACATCTGGAAGAATCTTCTATTTGTTACCATGGAAATAAAGTGTCCAAATGATTGTCCTGTGTCTTTTCTCAGCTGGATATTACTGCAGTTGAGCTTAGATTATAGAACTTAGGGGAAGCCATCGTTCTCCTCCTTTCCTTCTTTTGTCCACCCTGTGCCGATAACAAGCTCTCTGGCAGGAGTTGTGAACAGCTGTCTCAGAGATCAGGCGGGGTCACTGCACGCTCAGGCAGGCCGCATGGTTTTGTCTGCTGGTCCCTGCAGTGTGCTGGGCGGGACACTCCTTGATCTCTCCATGCCGTCACCGGGTTCTGCAGTACAGTTGGCTCTGAGCCTTTGCAAACATTCTAATTTGATACATAATTAATATAACAGTGATTCAAGGCTAGAGGCTTCTGGGACTAATTAGTGACCCAAATCTCCATGGTAGCGCTGCATTCCATTCTTATCAGTGCCGGGAAGAGCTGCACTCTTAGAAATAATCAGTCTCCCACTTATTACTGTGATACAGCCAAGAGGCAAAGATCATCTTTCCATCCAGTGTGCAAAAATTCCATCAGTGTGTAATCACTTCCCAAGGGGACTGAACTTCCCCTGGAAGAGTCTCACTGAATTAGTCCCTCATGAACATTTACGTTTCCATATGGGCCTGGGGGATCTTATTGCAGGTGAAGAAATAAAGACAGTCAGCAAGGGCTTGCTGAGCATCCGTAGAATGAACAGCATTGTTCCAGGGGCTTGGAGCTGATTCACAGGAAAATAAAAGCCTCAGCTTTCTTTTCAAAGCCTTTGCGATACAATACCAAAACATATAGTAAGAATGAATGACTCGTTACTCCCATTTCTAACATGGTCCCCCACTGTGTCTCTGCAGGCGCATGGCTCCAAGTGTCTCAGTCATCTCTGCAGAGAACCTAAAGTCTGAGTGAGTTCACACCAGGAAAGAGGTGGCATTGTAGTGGTGCTGCATCCATCTCCCTCCCCTGCTCACTTCCTGTCGCTCTTCAGCCCCTCAACAGCCATCTTATTTCCAGTTCGCTTGCTCAGGCCCTGCAGGATCTGGACAAGCAGCAGCAAACTGTGCTGCTGTGGCCCCAGTCCAGCACAGCAGTCCATTTAATTCGGGTGTGTATCATCCATGGCTACTTTCACACTACAATGGCAGAGTTGAATGGATATGACAAAGACTGGATGGCCCACAATTCCGAAGTATATACTACTTGGCCCTTTGCAGAAAGAGTTTGCAAACCCCCAGTCTAGACCATCAAACACCACCCAGCAGAGGGGGACCTCAGCTTCAAGTCTTAGATTTTAGAATTCCTTTTGGAGGAGTGGCTGCCCCGTGAGCAATTTCGTCAACAGAATGCATCACTTCCAGCCTCTGCTTATGATCACCCAGACTAAGTGCCCATTCATGACCTTCTTTGAGAGGCTCCCTCATAGTTCTCAAGCTTTAATTTAATGAGCATCTGCATGGTACTTGCCACACGTGAGGCACTCCTCTAAACACTAAAACTAACTCATTTTGTTCTTACAATCACCCTATGAGGTGAGTATTATTATTATTAATATCTCCATTTCACAAATGAGGAAACTAAGGCATGAACAGTTTAAGTTGCCCAGGGTTATATAACTAGTAAGTCACAGAGCCAGGATTTGAACCCAACTGTCTTGCTCTTCATTCTAATTCTCATTTTCGTCAGTACAAACTTGTCTACGTAGTATCCTGGGGGAATGTAGGAGGGTCACCAGCCTAGCTATTAGCAAGTGGAAAGTTCTCTTAGAGCAGCTAATTTAATTCACACCAGGAAAGAGGTGGCATTGTAGTGGTGCTGCATCCATCTCCCTCCCCTGCTCACTTCCTGTCGCTCTTCAGCCCCTCAACAGCCATCTTATTTCCAGTTCACTTGCTCAGGCCCTGCAGGATCTGGACAAGCAGCAGCAAACTGTGCTGCTGTGGCCCCAGTCCACAGCATCAACTGCATAATGAATATTGATTGTTTTACTGCAAAGCAGTCCTAAATTACTTGTTGTGATGATGTACCATACATATTCTATATCGTCTAGGACCCACAAGCACACTACTAGATACCCCTGGGGTACAGGGGTGTGCCCTATTTGGTACTCTCCTATTTGGAGAGGCACAGTCCTAGTTTCTATCTGCAATGGACTAACCTTCGCTACACCTGATTTTGCCCCTCTAACATTCATTTGTCTGACCAAGCCTAATGGTTTGAAATTTTCTTTTGTTAGGAGAGGTTGCTCTATAGATATATTTTAGCCCACGGGATACTCTTAAAAAGAAAATTGTATGCAGAACATGCAAAACTGATATCACTTTTAAATTAATTTATTGTAAGCATGCCCACTTTAGTCTTCAAAAAATCCTGAAAACCAAAAGATTAAACCAATATCTGCCATATGAACTAATTCAGGCCTTTCCTGCAAATGTTTAGTGATATTTTATGGAAAATACTTGCTCTATTTATGGAAAACACTTGCTTATTTTCCACATTTTTATGGAAAATACTTGCTCTATTTTTACTAGCCAAGAGCTCTCTTATCCATCAGGGTGACTGTAGTTAATAACAACGGGTTGTATGCTTGAAATTTTTGGAGAGGAGGTTGTAAATATTCTCACCACATATACACACAAAGATATCTCCAGGAAGTGACAGATATCTTAATTAGCTTGACTGAGGTCATCATTTCACAACGTATCAAAGCATCACATTGTATACCTTGAATATATACAACTTTTATTTGTCATTCGTTTTTTAATAAAGCTGAAAAGGGAGGGGAAAAGTGATCAGCCAAGAAAGCCTCTGAGTTTCTCCAGGTCCATGAAAAATCCTGTACCACCCATCCTCTGGAGCAGCCCCAGGACAAGCCTGTTCCCCGCCTTCACATGTGCTGGGATAGTGATCCTGTCTCCTCTTCATCTCTTACCCAGGATAAATAAAGCTAGTTTCTATGATTATTCTTCCAAGGATGAGCTTCCACATTTTTTCACACATCTCAATTAAAAGAGGTACTCAGAACTGTTTACATCTCAAGACTGGGACTGGCCACAGAGACCTCAGTGGAAAGCACCCCTTTCTCAGATCTGGGTGCTCCACGAGGGGGCTTTGTAGCAACAATAACTCTTATCCCATTTGCTCTTCTAGAATCTTGCCATGTTCCTATTAACTTATGGAGTCTAACTCTTCTTCCTTTGAATCTGGATGGGCTTGTGCCTTACTTATAACCAACAGAATGCTCAGGAAGTGACACTGCATGGCTTCAGAGGCCAAGCCCTAGATGCAGCTTCTACCTTGAGTGCTGGGACACTGTACTGGAGTGCTGAGCCACCACGCAGGTGGTCTGACTGCTCTGAGCCACCATGCAGTGAGGAAGCACAACCAGCCCTGCAGAAAGACCCCATGAAGAGGCCCAGAGTCTGTATATCCAGAGAGGAAAAGATGCCCGGCCAGTTCCTGCAGCTCCAGCCACTTCTGCTGCTCTGCTCCAGTTTCACCTTCCATCTATTACCACCATGTGAGAGTCCTCAAGCCAAAATCACATAGGCAAGTCCTGCTCAAAGTCCTGACCCACAAAAACTGTGACAGATAATAAAATGATTGCCGTTGGTTGCAGCCACTAAATTTCGGAACGATTTGTTATGTAGTACTAGATAATCATAATAAGGTCTTAGCATAAATCCAGGGAACAAAATGGGAAGGAAGTCAACTCCTCAGGAACAACGGCTTACCTCCTCTGACCTGGAGAGGTGGCCTCCTGTGCCACCTGGTGCCCTACAGGTAGACTTGACAAGAAGTCGTAGAAAAACGCTTGAGACTGAAAACAAAATCAACTTGATGATTTATACTCAAAAAGATGTGCTTTAGTATTGTTCAACTATTATCCCAACAACACATTTTTATTGGAGATACATACTGCTGTGGATTAAAATGTGTTTCCCCCAATTTATACCTTGAAGCCTTAACTCCCAACGTGACTATATTTGGAGAGTCTTTAGGAGGTGACTCAGGCTAAATGAAGTCCTAAACATGGAACCCTAATCCAATAGGACTATGGCCTTATAAGATACGTCTACCTCGCCCCAACCCTCCCCACTCTGTCTCTTCAACTCTTTCTCTCCTTTTATTATGTCCTCATATAACACCTCATTGACACAGTGAGAAGGTGGCCACCTGTAAGCGAGGAACAGAATCCTCACCAGAGCTCATCCATGCTGGCACCCTGATCTTGGACTTCTAGCCTCCAGAACTGTGAGAAATAAATTTCTGTTGTTTAAACCACCCAGTTTATGGTATTTTGCTATGGCAGCCCAAGCAAATATATCACCTATATATATATTAGATATATACATACACACACATATATACCTAAACAGTAAAAATAATTTGCATCTTGAAACAATTAACTGTAAGCATGCCCACTTTAGTCGTCAAAATATTCTGAAAACCAAAAGATTATACCAGTATCTACCATATGAACTAATTCAGGCGTTTTCTGCATATTTTTATAATATTTTATGGAAAACAATTGCTGTGTTGTTAAAACAATCATAGTATAACTAGCTGTGTCATAATTAAAATTTGGTTGCAAATATAATCATAGAAGGTTGGCTGGGACCTTAAAGTTCACCCAAGCTAAGCCTACTGATCAGGGCCTGTTTCAGAACATTCTGCAAAGCTGGCGTGGTAATATCCAGCCTGGATCTGCATGCCCTACTCTAACTTGACATGTTCAATATATTACCATCACTCTGTGCCGGTAAGGCTGCAGTGAAATGGACACTCAGAGACTTTTAAAAATAGGTTTGTAAATTGATACAATCTTTTAGGAAGGGGATTTTATGATGTTGCTCAAGGGTATTAAAAAGGTTTATACCCCTCGATCTGTGCTTGAATAATAACCCAACACACAGAGAAGGCTTTCCATGCCTTGTTAGTTATTGTGGCAATACCTGTCATATGAAGAAATTGGAAACACCATAAATGTGCAATAGCAGGGAAATGGTATTATTCACAAATTATTATTCTACAAAGCGTAACTCTGTCAATGTGTGAAAAAGAGATCAGAAGTAAATATATAAATATACACGTTTGTTGAATGAGCTAAATAATACATTCTTGAATATTCTTTATCTCTGGGTATCATATTTTTATTTGGCAAAAGAAAATGACCCAAACTCACCTTGGAAAATCTGGTCACTAGAAAGTCATGTGGCCATGAAGTCAAGAAATATGGAACCTTCTAGCAATAAGCCATTTAATTATTACACAACTCTAATGGTTAAAGAAATCTGCATCATCCATCCTTACAGGTCTGGTGAGTGAGATATTAGTGGTTGAATCTAAGTAGCAAAGCACAAAAGCTTCATCAGCTATGACATATGGGCAAGGTATCAGAATCTTAGCAGCTCTCAAATAATAAAAGACAAACCTATGTCCCAATTACTGCCATGGTTAATATCTCAAATATATGAAATTGTTTTTGAAAATGTTTTCTAGTTTGGCCCATCAGGTGAGAGATTTCTATTTGCTCTTCTCCAAACCTGACTTCTTCATCTGGAACATGGTTTTGTGGTTGAAAACTGAAACACTGTCCAATATTTCTCACCACTTGAGCCTAAAATATCCTTCCCCATAACTGAAGGCAAATGATTGCTTTCTCCTTTTTCTTGGTGAATATTTTCCTGGATTTTGTTTTCCAGCAATGCCTGATATTTTTCCTTGACTTATGGCAGGTGGAAGCCAAATGCTTATATTGCCAAGTGAGGTGTGGTCAGAATCAGCCAGGGCAGGAGGTTGGAAAGACTTGTTCTTTGGGATGACAACTGTGTCATGGGATTATTATCAGAATGATTCACACGTACTTTGTGTGGGAGCTGGAGCTGCAGGGAATCAGAAGCGATGGATGTGAGGCTGCTTGTACGTCCCCTTGTTTCCTGGGGACTGAGGGTTTGGTCTGTGTTTAATGTCTGTGATGTTTTCTTGGCGTGACTCAACATGGGTGTACACTTTGGATACTGAAGCTTTCAGCCTGTTATGGTGCATCTACTTTCAAATTTATGTATTAGCAAATTTCTGATCATTCATCCTGGTGAGTGCAAAATTGAACAATTATAAAGACATGCATTTAGGGTAGAATGATCATTTGGTCAAATATAATGAAGAAGGCCTTGTTTAGTAACAGTCCATGTCCCAAAAAGCTGAAAATTTTAGTTGGCCAAGCTTTAAAGGAAATTTCTGGAGTAATGGTTTTCTGTATCTTGATAGGGACTGGATTACACAGGTGTATGGATTTGTCAAAACTCAGTGAATGCACAATTAAGACTAAGGTTTCATTTCACATCAAAACAAATAGTAAAACATTAATTACTAAAAAACAAGTTAGTGAAAAACAAATAGTGAACTCTAGTTAATGTTTAAGAAGAAAAAATTCTGCTTATATCTGCAATTTACATTGAAATACATTAAAAAAAATAAGACGGATTGACAGTGGATAGAGGGCAAGATACACACATGACTCAACAAGCACCCTAAGATGTTGGTGATGGATCCCAAGTGATGGCTCCATGCAGCAGTGGGCCTGAGCTGGCTTACATAGGCTCCCCAGAGTTGATATTGCACAAATCTGCCCCAAGTCACATTGGTAACTTGAAATTAGCAATGACAAAAACATTCCCACCACAGAAATCAGCCAACAATACAGATCAGATTTTTTGTTTTCCCTCCAGAGAGCCAGTTTACAGACACACTGCTGTGTATGTGAGTTGTTGATTGTAAACTTCTTTCAACTTTGCTGTATGTTTGCAAATTTTCATAATAAAATATTGGCAAAAAGTATGACTTGGTGTGCTCTCACTGATGAAAAAATAAATTAACCGTCAGTTTTTCAACTTTCGCCTTTGAGTAAGATTTAGCAAGGCTTTCCTCTGACTGCAACAGCTAGGGGGAAAAATGATATATCACAAAAATCATGTTTTTATAAACAGTATGGAGAATCATAGAGGCAAAGGAGGCTAAAATAATGAAAATTCCAGAGGGGAATAGCTCCTGCAGAGTGAAATGAGTGTGCTGGCAGTTTTCTTTCCAAGGGGCATTTGCTGAGGCCGTCTGAAGAGTGGGCTTATTGTGAGCAGAAGAGAAGAGAGAGGAGACCCAGGGCCCTGCAGACTGGCATAAGAATGGAACATCCAGAAGCCTCTAAAGCATGGCTGGCCTTCCCTGCAGGGCAGTTATTGCATCTGGGGTGGGACAGAACACTGAGGGGCTGAGCCAACCAGGAAGAGTGGAATCTCCTGTAGCCTCAGAGTGCCTAGGAGTCAAAGTCACAGTAGAGGAAGAGGCTGGCAACCACACCCAACGGGACCCCAATCAGAACACTTGGCAGATTTTGAATCCACCTGATGTGGAGGTTAAAGAGCTCAGCTTTCAGGGAAGATGTGACAGAGACACAACAGGAACTCAATCCAAAGCCTAGGAGAACTTGACTCAGCTTTATTGAGGGTTTGGGATGGAGGTTGGTTTATACAGGAAGGAAGCTGGGCTGGGAGAGATGAGTCAAATCCCCCTCAGTATCATGTTCCTTAACAGTCAAAGTCCCCTGAGAGCAGGGGTGTCCAATCTTTTGGCTTTTCCGGGCCACTATGGAAGAAGAAGAATTGTCTTGGGCCACACATAAAATACACTAACACTAACAGTAGCTGATGAGCTAAAAAAAAGAAATTTGCAAAAAAATCTCATAATGTTTTAAGAAAGTTTATGAATTTGTGTTGGGCTGCATTCAAAGCTGTCCCGTGCTTCATGCAGCCTGTGGGCCACGAGCTGGACCAGCCTGCACTAAGAAAGAGGCCCATGCTACCTGTGCCCCATGTGTCCCCCAGGAGATGGTCAAAACCAGAGTGAGTTACACCCAGCTGCAGTCCCAACTGTGACCTAGTTCACTTCCTCACAGCATCCAGTGATATCCCCTGTACTGTCTGCCTAGCTAAGGAAAGGGCAAACTTTTTCTGGGGGAGAAGAACATCAACTTCAGTAGCCTTTTATACATAACAACAACAACATCTGACAAACAACCCTAAGTAACGAGATGCAAGAAGTAGGAAAATGTGACCCACGATAAATGGGAAGACATACGAGAAAGCAGATGCACAAAGCAGCCAACGGTTAGAGTTAGCAGAGAAGGATTTGAAGGCAATTATTATAAATATTTTTTTAAAATAGAGAAAAGGTTGAAAAAACAGATGGAAAGATAAGTAATGTTGACAGAGGAATGGAATTTATTTAAAAAAAAAAAAAGAAGCAAATGGACATTTCTAGGACTGCAATCTCTGAAAACAAGAACTCACTAGAGGAGTTTAACAGTGGATAGAACATAGCAGAAGTTAAGTCCCTGAACTTCAAGACATGCCGATAGAAAAAATATATATATTGAAAGGCATATGGAAGAAAGAAATGGGCAGATTATAAGAGATGTTCAAAACACAGAGAGAAGGTCTAACAAACATGCAATTGGTATCCCAGAAGGCAAGGAATAGAGAATGAGAAAGAAAAAGAAGACAAAGCTCTTGCAGAGAAAGATGTACTACACTCGGAGTGGGAGGTCCAATGCTGGTCATTCCCCTACTCATTGATTAGCATTGGGCAAATCCCTTATCTCCTCTGATCTTCCTTTTTCTCATCTGTAAACTTGAACTGGTGATATTTATTTCTCAGAACTTTTAATGACATCATCTATAGATAACAAAGCTACAAGGTGAATTTTTTAAAAATTATAGTCATTATTTTCATCATTATTACGTTTTCACTCAGTTACTCTAGTGAACCAGCATGCCATCATTATCCCTAGGACACTCCAGGATAAAATTACCTATGAGCCAAAATGAAAATTAAACTCTGCTTAGGTTGTGCCTCCTCTTCATTCTAAAGTTTTTTTTATTATTACTGCACGTGTCCTCATATTTTTCCCATTTCTGTAACAGGCAAGTTCTATTCCAGAAATCACTGAATACTAAAGTTAGGAGGATGGCAAAGGATTTCCTTCCAGAGACCATTTCTTGGGACTTGAAATTCCTGAGTGGAGGGCACAAGAGACCACAGAGTGGAAAATATGCCCCCAGCTTGAGTTAGGGAGCGCTGAATTCATTCACATTTCTTAATCATTTAGTTTACAGTCACAATAGAACTGAGTGAAAGCCCAGAATTGTATCAGGAAGGGTGCACCCATCAGACTGACGAAAGTGTCGTGCAATTGTGAGCATATATGTATGTTTATATGCACAGAAAAAGTCCTAATGGAACTCATGCCTGGGAAACAAGATTTTAGATGGAAGATTTGTAACTACAGAAACCCGCGCGTCCAGTTTGCTGATTTTTATCTATCTAGTAGAATTCTAAACCACTGTCTCCAAATCAGTTTATACTCTTGTTGTTGTTGATTTTACAAAGAAATAAATAATAAAAGATAGAGATCGAGCAGGTGGGAATAAAACAATAGGAAAAAGAAAAGGATGGAGAAGAAAATGAAAGCAGGATGTCTGCTGGGGTTGCCAAAACAAAATCACTGGCCATGCAGCTAAAACGACAAACAATTTTTCTGTCACAGTTCTGGAGTCTGGAAGTCTGCCAGCAGGGTTGGTTTCTTGGGGGCCTCCCTCTCAGGCTTGCAGATGGCTGCCCTCTGCCTGGGCTTCTTGTCCACTGGCATTACTGGTGTCTCTTTTTCTAGTAAGGACGGCAGTCATATTGCATTAGGGCCACACCCATGGGCCCTAATTGACCCTTAACTCCCTCTTTAAGGTTCTAATTGAACCTTCATTATCTCTTCAAGGGTCATATTGGGAGTTAGGGCTTCAACATACCCATTTTGAGGGACACAGTTCCGACCATAACAAGCAGAGTGAAATAAGGGTGAAGTGTGAGTGAATGACCTCATAGCTGAAATGCTTGGCTGCATCCACACCAGCACCACATTGACCAACCCAGCAGATGAGAAAGCTGCAGACCTTTGCTGCTTTTCTTTCTTGAGGGTTTGGGATTTAGGGGAGTGACAGTCTGTTGGTTTTGTCAGCTGAGGTGCATGGGTTTGGGGTCCTGAGTCTTTTCTCTTCTCACCTTTCTGATGCTCCACTGTCTGTTTTTTTTCCAAATCTTACCTTCTGAGAAATTGAGATTTCTGGCCATTCTAAGTATGCCTCCAAAATGAAGCTACAAAACTCTGGGTGAGCCATGTGTAGGACAGGGAGCCACGGGACACCTGCTGTAGGCATTGAATTCCTGAATGGTTGGACACTGTGTGTCTCTGGCCCTATTCCCTCTCCAGGACAAACCTCACCCTTTCCTGCAAATGTACTTGAAATAGTACATTTGCCCAGGTCAGTTCAGCAAAGGCTGTGGATCCTGGGACTACAGCAACTCAGACACTCTTCTCAGCAAGCTCATGATCCAGTGGAGAGCACAGACAAACAGCAAGGCAGGGCCGGGCACGGTGGCTCAAGCCTGTAATCCCAGCACTTTGGGAGGCCGAGGCGGGTGGATCACAAGGTCAGGAGATCGAGACCATCCTGGCTAACACGGTGAAACCCCGTCTCTACTAAAAAATACAAAAAACTAGCCGGGCGAGGTGGCAGCGCCTGTAGTCCCAGCTACTCGGGAGGCTGAGGCAGGAGAATGGCGTGAACCCGGGAGGCGGAGCTTGCAGTGAGCTGAGATCCAGCCACTGCGCTCCAGCTTGGGCGACAGAGCGAGACTCCGTCTCACAAAAAAAAAAAAAAAAAAAAAAAAACAGCAAGGCAGGAGAAAGCGCCTCTGAAGAGCCCAAGGAGCAGCATGGGTGAAAACGCAGGGTGAGAGCAGGGCCTTAGGATTGGGGGAATCAGGGCACACTTCAAGCAAAGCACTTTCAGGTATGAGGCCATTCACTAACCCTTGGGGAGGACGCGGACAATGAACAGGAATTTGGGGAATGGGAGGAGTGTGGGATGGAGGGGACTGAGTGTGAAAGAGGCAAGGGTGAGCTATTCCACTCAGATGGAAAGTGTGAGTGAAGTCACAGAAGCAGGGCTGGCTGCAGCAGAGAAACGTCTTCTGAACCAGCTCATGAGCTACTCATGACCATCAGCCTTGCTGCTTTATCAACATGTTTTTGAACAAAACTGCAAATCTGAAATTGACACTTCACCCCCTTCACCAAGTTTGGCTCTGAGCTACCTTCAGATTCCTATGGAACTCCAAGCTACCCTCAAAGGACTAAGACTTGCCATGATCGAGGATATATATAAAAATATTATTTATGTGCCTGGAGCTCAGAAAGCAATTTCCAAAGGGAGTTTCTAAAGCTGTTCTGAGCATTGGATAGCCTCTGGAGATGATGGATTTTTTCCAAACATATAACAGAACTCTACACATCCTAATGAAAGTTCACAGCAGTAACATCACTCTTTTGTCTGCCTCTTACCTCCTAGCACTTCTGGAGTCTGCAGGGCACATGAAGGAGTATGAGGCCTGAGTTTTGCTCTCATTAAGCTCACAGTCTCGCTGCAAAATCAATCCTGACAGAGGGAGAGCTTGGCAGTCCATCCATCCCATTATTAAAGTCTTTCCACAGCTGGCTCCCAATCTTACCTGGAGGGGTGGGTATAACGCAGTAGTAAGGCACATAGGAGCCAAATAGACCAAGGTCTGAGCCCCATCTCTGTTTCTTGCAGGCTGTGTGATCTTGGGCCAATTGTTTGACTTCTCTGAGGCTCAGTGTTCTTTTCTGTGATGATAATAGATGTAATAACTACTTCATAAGGTCCTGTGAAGATTAAATCAGCTATGTGCATGAAACATGCAGCACTTTACCTGGAACAAAGGTCGGGCTTTCGTGACTATCCCGGCAGGACCAATTAAGGCCAACGCAAGATGCACAGAAGGGAGGCAGACATTGCTCACCCAGGTTAGGCCCCACCTCCTCCCTGCCACCAACCAAAAGAAGAGCGGGCCCCTGCACTTTCCAAACTGCCCTCTGCTCTGCACAGGACTCCTGCAGCAGCAGGATGTCTCCCAGGTTCCCAGCAGTCTGCTGCATCACCGATACTGCTTGTCCTTGCCATCGTACCAAGGTAGTTGTGCAGCTGCAGGCTGCCCCAGGCCAGTCAATTGCTAGTGTAGAACTCGACTCTTGCTACTTTCCTGACAAGCACAGATTTTTACTGCTTTACCTCAATCTGACCATCCCCTCAGACCTTTGCACACCCCAGGAGTGTCAGGATCTAAGGTCAGCTCCTGGGGCTTCAAGAGTCACCTTTGTTTTCCTTCTACTTCCCCAGCAACTCTACAAGGGCTGAATGCATCATGTTTCAGGAAACCCTGGAGGAGGGAGACCCCGGGTGCCTATGGATACATTAAAAGGGAAGAAAGAAAGTACGGAGCTGGTTGGGTCACTGCCGCCCAGACAGAGGCAGAAAGGAGTCACATGGAGCTGTACAAGTGTTTCCATTCAGGATGAGTCACAAACTCTGGACCCTGAAACAACTTGGCAAATGGAAAGCCAAAGGGATTGTGCATGATGTCTGTGTGGGTCCCCACTGCCACGTTTCAAATACCATCTCCCTCCACACCCCCCTTTTATGCTCAGGGAAGGACAGGCACATGCACTGACCTGATTCCACTTGCCCAGGAAGCTGACTGCAGGGCAGGGTGGGGGCCTCTCTGGGGTATCTGTAAAGGATGAGCTTCTTTATAGAGCTGGGTCAGGCTGGCTGCAGCCCACGCACCAGTCCTCTGAGATGTCCTGAGCTTGGGGAAGGGGTGCCTGGGTGAGGGTAGGAAACTGCAGCTTCAGAGGAAGAGGTGACTTGCCAACAGTATGCAACGCTGCATTCAGTAGGCACGGCACCTGCCTTTCCAAAGGCTATACTGAAGTGACTAGAAAATAACAGTCTTCCATTATGTATGTCATACTCTCGCCAGGGTTTTCACGTAAGAAGACCTTTGTCCTCAAACCTTTTCTGCTGTTTCTCCTTAACATGTCCTGCTCTCACCTGCCCTCTGTACATCCTCTCCTACCCTCAGGCTCCAGCCCTTGCCAGCTCTGCCTGCAGGTGCAAGAGTCTCCTAAATACTGTTCCTGCTCCTGTCCTTACCTCACCCTATCTATTCTCTTCAAAACAGCCAGAAGGAACTTTTAGAAATGTCAATCAGATCAGGTCCCCTCATAGTTTAAAACCCCTTCCACAACCTGATCAGGGCCTTCTCCACCCTCACTGCTCCACTCTGAGTTTCTGGAACAGAACCAAGTTTGCTCAGGGCCTTTCCAGTTGCTGTACCCCGCACCTCTTCTCTCAACAGCTCCCTTTGTCACTCGAATCTCACTTCACTTGTGACCCTTTCAGAAAAGGCTTCCTTACCACCCCCACCCCAACTCCCAAAGCACCAACATTTTCTCTACAGGCAGAAACTATACAACTAAAAACACATAAACAGAATTTAATAAGTTTAGAATAAGATAGTAAGCTCTGCAACAGTAGCTCCCATCTCTCCTGTTAATCGCACATAATTGGCACTCAGTATTTACAGAATAAATCCTACCCCACGCAAATTAGGGTGCCTACATTTCTTGGTGAAAGAGCCTGGAAGTTTCCTGCCCAGGCAGAGGGGGCCAGGCAAGCTGGCCATAGGCACGAGAAGCCCATCGAGGACGTGGAACTGCACAGTCCCTGCCTGGAGTGCAGCCCCCACCTTGAAGGGATTCTCAGGGAACTAGAGGCCATTGCTGACCAGTCATTGGCTGAATCTGGTGAAAATCATTTTGTTCATAGTTGCTTGTTCTTCTCCCAAGTTCCTCTCTCCACGAAGCTCCTTGAAGGTACATTCAGGAATTTATCATCATGGCACTTTTTTTTGCCTGTTTCTAACCTATCATTCCACATATATATATATATATATATA
>NW_016805314.1:413273-425623 GCF_001698545.2 Rhinopithecus bieti | reverse complement strand
TATATATATATATATATATATATATGTAAAACAAGGGATCTGGAATAGATCTCCAAATTCCCTTCAGAGTTGCATTTTGATGGTTTACGTGAAAATGTGTTCCACCTGGAATCAGGGTGCATTTGGGTCAAGCCTTTAAAAAACAATTCAGGCTTAGCTGGGCCATCCAGAAGAGATTATGGACGCTCCTGCACAGCGGGTATCCCAGGTAATGGGGTTCTCACTCACCTGACCCGAGCGCAGTGTGAAACAGCATGAGATGATGATGAGGCCCGTATCCTGACCCCTCCAGGGCTCAGTATTTAGCTTCCCTGTGCTTAGTTTTCTCTTCCTGGAATGTCTCTACTCTAAGCGGAGACACCATTAAAAAGGGTTTTAAATTGAGCAATGAGAAACATTCTCCGCATGAGATTATAAAATCCACACATGAGACTGGCGGTTCTTTAGCTCAGAGGCACCTGGGGTGCTTGTTAAAAGTGCAGTCTCCGGCTCACTTCCAGACTGCTGACTCGGTGCACTGGTGGCACCTAAGAATCTCTATTCATGAAGCCTCCAGTGATTCTGGTGCAGAACTTGTAGTGGAAAACTGCCCGCACTCGGTGTGACAGAACCCGTGCCCGGCAGAGACACGGGTTAGACAGGCTCTAGGGCCCTTGCCTTGCCCATCTCTTGTGTCTATAGGAGACACAGGAGGTTCTGAGCAGGCTCTTTGTGTGTGCCTCTAGCCACCGAGTTCCAGAACCCTCAGTCACCTGAAGGGCCTGTCTACATGATGCCAGGTAGCTGGACAGTTAGAGAAGACAAGGCCGTTAGTTTCCAGAGCTACAGGATTAGTAAACCCAACTTCTAGTACATGAAAATTCTTCATCTTTAGATCAGGGAACACACCTTCAGGTTATCAAACCTCCAGAAAACGAGTGTGACTTCTGACCGTCCCTTCCTCTCCTACTGAGCCAGCTGAAAGAATTTAAAGAACAGCAAGCTTGACTCTGCCCAAAGGGGTATTTTCCTCGTGTCTTCAGAGAATTTGGTTGCTCTGCTCCCACTGTTTAGAGGTTATGGCAGGAATTTCAAAGCTCTTTTAACAAGCCTCTTATCCACCCTCATACACAAACCTACAAAACCAAATTCATGGTGCATCTGTCCCCAAGGTTAGAGAATTCGACACGTAGGTAAAGAGTCATTAGAGCACATTTCCCGAGAGCAGCCTCACTGTTTCTCACTGTCCACATAACCAAGAGCCTGCAAGAATACTGGAAACCTCCACCCCAAGGGTGGGGACAGGGATATGCCAGAACCCACGCAGCGTTATTCATTATGCACCAGAGAAACTGACCCACCCGCAGGAACAGCTGCATGGGCTCTTTCGGGCCTGACCCCTGAGAACCCTCTCCACAAGCAGACCCAGTACCTCCCCAGGGCTCACCCACCTTAAGGGATCCATCTGGAGCAGATGGGGAGAAGGCAGCCCTCAGAGAACTTCTACGAGTCTGTGGGTCCACAAAACAGACCTAGAGGAAGAAAATCCAAGGCTCAGGACTTCTTTTGTCTTCATGGTGAGACTTCTCCTCCTCTCTGCTCTTGCAGTTCCACATCCAGCCTATAAAAAATCAAAAGCTGAGAGAATGAGAGCAATCAAGGAGCGTTCTTCCCATCGTGGCCCTTCCCACACAGGCACCAGGAGTACCTTTGGGCCACAGCCAGTAGAATATGTCTAGCATTGCCATTGACGCAAGGAGCGAACTTCTTGGGCGCTAGGCCCAGGCAGCTCTGAAGACTGCAAAGAGCAGGAGTCCAGTGAAAGGGTAATGATGTTTAGAAATCATCCAGATGTCAGCACCAGGACAGGACGTGCACCTACCCAAACTGCAAGGCCAAGGTCATGAGCATCCTACACCTCAGGGAGAGAACAAAGAAGACTCGCTGCTGATGCCTCCCATGGGCAGGAATGGGCGAGGGGCACTTTCTAGAACCAGCAGGTTCTGGTCCCCAGAGGTACTGCTAAGAGCAATAAATGCACTGGCTCTGTTGGATCTCAGAGAAGGACTACCAGATTTCTTTCATTTAAGCAGTAGAAGCATTGTTGGCAAGATAATCCTTGCGTTTTCTTATTGAGTTCCAGAAGCGGTTACTACATGCCAGTGAGCCAAAATAGCTAGAATTCTGGAGTCATATGGGACCCTATAGATGTGGGACCCAAGGACATACATCCACAGGGAGAAGGTAACACAAAGGGAAGACTGGGCGATGGTGAACTGGAGGTGCAGATGCCATGGAAAGTTGCCAGCCCTGCTCAGCCCCTGTGCTAACTCCCTGTTACCATGTAAGAAATTGGTGCCAGGTTTGTCAGAGCTAATGATTTTTCAATATAAGCCCCAAATTCAGATTTTTATGTGAAATTTCCCAATTTTAAAATGTTGGCAACCAACTCAATGTTATTTAAAACACTGCGGAGGCCAAATTAAACCCATCTGGGGAATGACAGATGTGGCCTCTGGACCTGCAGCTCATGACTTCTGATACGCATCAATTACTTCATAACAAGTCATGACAATAGCTGATGTTAACTGAGTGCTTCACACATATTACTCCATTTAGTCTGTGCAGTTGAGGAAATTAAGTTGATAGGAGAACAGGTAACTTCTCCAAGTTTGCATGGCCGTATAAGCGGGGGAGCCAGGACGAATCCAGGTCTGACTAACGTCAAGTGCTCTTAGCCATGGATGATATTGCAGTTTCAGGAACAAACGGTAGTTGCCCTTAAACCCATTCATTCCAAGGGACGGCGTGCTGAAATTGACAATGGATATTTGAACTGCTTAGTGTTTCTGGGAGGGCAAGACCCGGAAAGACAGGCTAACAAAAAAGAAGCTACCGTCTTGCCTGTGAAAAATGACCGGAGAGTTATATTGAGAGTATCACCCACTCTCCATAGTGCAAAATCCCTCCCTGGCCCATTGGGTGAGGGTTCTAGCTCCTTGCTTTTTGGAGTGGCTAGTGGATCAGCTGTATTGACTTTACTCAGAGCTCATGAGAAAGGCAGAATCCCAGCCACACCATATTTCCCGAACAGGTCCGGGAAGCTTGGGAAGCCTGCGACTCACCCCTTTCTGACTTGTTCTCCAGTCTGATGTTGCCTTTCAGCTCCTACCATCTTCCGCATAAGATAGCCAACTCCCTAAAGACAGAGTCTTCATCATCCATTTCTTTTTTGCCTCTTCCTGGGTGTAGCCTATAGTCAATCGGGTCCCATCAACCCCGGGGCAAATAAGGAGCTCAAACTAGAAGTGATGTGTTCCTAAAACCGCAGCCACACAGGTTAGCTCTGGCCAGCAGGCGCATGGCAGGCCCTCAGAAATACAAGAAAAATCACAACGACATTTTAAGTTCCCCAAATCTTCTTGTGCTGTAGGGATAAAAGTGGCACTTGTCAGCCGGCAGCTCACACCTGTAATCCCAGCACCTGGAGAGGCTGAGGTGGGAGTCTCGCCTAAGGCCAGGAGTTCAAGACCAGCCTGGGCAACATAGTGAGACCCTGTCTCTACAAAAAATAAAAAATAAATTAGTCAGGTGTGGTGGCACATGCCTGTAGTCCTGCCTACTTGGGATGCTGAGGCAGGAGGATTGCTTGAGTCCAAGAAATCAAGGCTGCAGTGAGCTATGATCCCACCACTGCACTCCTGCACTCCTGCCTGGGTGACAGAGTGAGACCTTTTTTCTAAAAAACAAAACAAAACAAAACAAAACAAACAAGCTAAGGTGGCACCTACACCCAAAAAGTGTATCTACTCCATAGGCAGAAGATGATGGCTGCTGTAGGCTCATTGATTCTAAAAATTGTTTGTCTGCTCTTAAGAAAAGACTTGGATTCTTGGCAGGGCAGAAGTTCTTGGCAGAAATCCTTGCAAAATGTTAAGGACATAGTTGTGAACCTGGAACTGGGGTGCTGGGGTGAATCCCGCCTGCCTGGACTGCAGCTGGAGCATCAGACAGCCGCACACCAGGATTTCTCATCTGCTCGTAGACCCTCCCACAGAATCTCTTTGCTCCATGGCACATGGTTGGTTTTTGTTATTGTTGGTCCAGAAAATGGGGCAAACTCCTGTCCTTGACTCTTCTGCCATCACTGCTAAACTTCCAACCACCTCTATGTGTTGGGATACCGTGGCAGAGAAACATCATGGCTGTGCAAAGGATGGACAGGTCAGTGGGCTCACATCCCTGCCAAGTCTCCCAGGTCTCCTCAGTCATCATGGTTTGCAGGAAAATTCTCCCTGCCCCTCAGGCAGCCTGAATTCCTTAAGCACATATGTCACCTCCAGCTCCTGCCACAGCCCTCACCTGCCTGGGAGACTGTAATCGCTCAAGGAAAAATCAAGTCAAAGTTCCCAGCGTCCCTCTCCCCACAGACCCTCGTTGTGCACACATGCAGCTGGAAAGCCTCTCCTGGCTCCAAATCACTGTGGCTTTCCATTCCAGTGAAACTGTGATGTTGCTGTGGAAACAACCAGTGAGGTGTTGCTCTGGCCACATCCCAGGCAGAGGGCCCGCAGCCCACACCACAGTCACGCTGGGCACTGGTAGCCAGGAACCCCTTGCCGCCCTCACCACCCAGGGCAGCCCCGAGCCCCAGCGGGGCTGTTAGTAGCCCAGTGTGTGCATGTGCATCATAGCTGAGGGTGTGTGTGTGTGTGTGTGTGTGTGCATCATAGTCTGGTGTGTGTGTGCATCACAGTCTGGTGTCTGTGTGTGTCTGTGCATCACAGTCGGGCGTGTGTGTGCATCATAGTCCGCTGTGTGTGTGTGCATCATAGTCTGGTGTGTGTGTGTGCATCACAGTCTCGTATGTGTGTGTGTGTGTGTGCATCATAGTCTCATGTGTGTGTGCATCATAGTCTGGTGTGTGTGTGTGCATCATAGTCCGCTGTGTGTGTGTGCATCATAGTCTGGTGTGTGTGTGTGCATCACAGTCTGGTGTGTGTGTGTGTGTGTGTATCATAGTCTCGTGTGTGTGCATCATAGTCTGGTGTGTGTGTGTGCATCATAGTCTGGTGTATGTGTGCATCATTGTCTGGTGTGTGTGTGTGTGTGCATCACAGTCTGGTGTGTGTGTGCATCATAGTCTCGTGTGTGTGTGCATCATAGTCTGGTGTGTGTGCATCATCGTCTGGTGTGTGTGTGTGCATCACAGTCTGGTGTGTGTGTCTGTGTGTGTATCATAGTCTCGTGTGTGTGCATCATAGTCTGTGTGTGTGTGCATCATAGTCTGGTGTGTGTGTGTGCATCACTGTCTGGTGTGTGTGTATGCATCATAGTCTGGTGTGTGTGTGTGCATCATCGTCTGGTGCGTGTGTGTGCATCACAGTCTGGTGTGTGTGTCTGTGCATCACTGTCTGGTGTGTGTGTGTGCATCACTGTCTGGTGTGTGTGTGTGCATCATAGTCTGGTGTGTGTGTGTGTGCATCATAGTCTCGTGTGTGTGTGTGCATCATAGTCTGGTGTGTGTGTGTGCATCATAGTCTGGTGTGTGTGTGTGCATCGCTGCACACAATTGTTTTCTTTTCGCCTTAGCCCAGCCCCTCCAAGCACACAAAAGGCACATTCTTGGGAGAAAAAATGTATTTTTTTCTACATTCCAGCTGCCTGAGCTAAGCGTAGGAATGAATGGTTTGGGAAAAATCTCACACAGGAATAAATTTACAAGGGACAGCTGAGCGGATAAATTCAGTCCCTAAAGAGGGGCATTACGAGGGCTTTTGGCAGGAGACTTGCCCCTTGTGCAAAGCTGCCTAAAAGAAAACAGAGCAAGAGAGGGGAGCTTTCAAACCCACCCTAAAACAAACCTTTCAGAAATCCCTTTCACTCACTCTAGCTGCTAGCATTTAAAGACAGAGAAGGCCCATTACCAAAAGCAAATAAATCCTTTCTCAGTGGACCTCATGTGCCCTGAGCTTCCCTGGAATGCAGGCTCTTGTCCCTCTCTGGCTAAGGAGGATCATTCAAAGTTGCCCGGGTTTTCTGACTTGACCTGTTGTCTGCAGACTTCATGACAAAAGTGGCGTCTGACCTACAGGGTATTTGGCAAAAAGTGTTGATTCATTAGAAGTTCCCCTTTGTTAAAGAGTGAACCCAGGCCAGGCATGGTGGCTCACACCTGTAATCCCAGCACTTTGGGAGGCCGAGGTGGGCAGATCACCTGAGGTCAGGAGCTTGAGACCAGCCTGCCCAACATGGAGAAACCCCGTCTCTACTAAAAATATAAAAATAAGCTGGCTTTGGTGGCAGGTGCCTGTAATTCCAGCTACTAACGAAGCCGAGGCAGGAGAATCACTTGAATCCTTGAGGTGGAGGTTGCAGTGAGCCAAGATCGCTCCACTGCACTCCAGCCTGGGTGACAGAGCGAGACTCCGTCTCAAAAAAAAAAAAAAGGGGTGAACCCAAGTGAACCCAATAGAAGACAGGCCAAGAGCAAACCGGGAGCTGGAGCTGGAGCTGAACAAACATGCAGTGTTTGTTCCTTTGAGTCCCCATAGCTGTTTTCTACAATGATTGGGAGGGAGATTAGGCCGGAATCATTTTTGGACACTCCCTCCCTAAAGGGGCATCGAATGCTTTCTGCGTCTCTCCTGTGTCCCTGCTGCCTCCTTGACTCACTGCAATCTGTCGCTGGTTGCTGGAATTAAGAAAACCCTGTGATTACTTTGAGGTCTCAAAACTCAGTGAACCCATATCCTCTCTCTTTTCTCTGGAAACCAAATCTTAGAATTTTTACAGCTGGAAATGACCCTTCTGCTCCTTGTCGCAGATTTTCCCAGGCTCTTCCACTCCCTGGAGAGCCTTAGACTCTCAGCCTGGCCAGCTGGGCTCCCATGGGACTGCTGAGCTGCCAGTCATCAACAAACATGCTCATGTCGCATGCCTTGAGCTGTGCTGTGCTAGTACTGTCAACCCTTCTCCACGGATGCTATTACTTCTGAAGTTATCGTGGCCAGTGAGTATGAAGCATTGACAGCTCTGTCCTGCAGTGTCCACTTAGAGACATAGAAAGATGTATACAAAATGGTCAGTCCCTGCCCGCAATGAGCTGAAATTCTGTTGCTAAGGTAATAATTACAAGTTATTGAGTGCTTGCTATATTTCAGTCCCCTAGTTTTTCACCTGGCGATTCGCCGTGGTAAGAACTTTATTTGCATTTAGTGTAGTAATTAAATGCATGGGCAGAATCTGACTAATTTGCCGGGACACAAATCCTGGGTCTACCATGAATCAGCTATGCATCCTTGAGCATTAACCTCTGAGAGCCTCAGTTTCCTCATTTGTAAAATAGAGAGTAATATCTGCCTTTCAAGAATGCTGTGAGAAATCAGTGAAACAGTGTTTGCAAAGCTCTTAACTTAAGTGACCAATCATGTTGAGCTAGGGACTGTCCTGCTGAAGGGGGCATCTCTCTCTCTCCAACCCCTTCTAGCCAGCAAACTTCAAACCCCAGCTCAGAAAGAAGCCTGGAGAAGGCAAGAGAATGAGCAGCTCCTGAGCTTCTCAGAACCTGCAGAACCTTCCTACAGCAACGATTCAGCTGTGGTTCTAAAGTGTTTCCTAACATTCATGTGGCCCAGAACCTTCCTACAGCAACGATTCAGCTGTGGTTCTAAAGTGTTTCCTAACATTCATGTGGCCCAGAACCTTCCTACAGCAACGATTCAGCTGTGGTTCTAAGGTGTTTCCTAACATTCATGTGGCCCCGATCTGTCCTCTTCTTGCTTCTACTTAGTTAGCTTCCTTCAGAGGCAAAAAGATTATACCAAAATCAGGAATATGCATAGCGTCCCAAGTTTGCCTGTTTTAAAAGCTGCCTCCTATAAGCTTGTATCCTTGGAGAGGCCACTGTCTGAACCTCAATTTACCCATCTATAAAACTGGTATATGATACTCTCAGTAATACTTGATGTAAAATTTTGAGATTAAGTACCAAAAATACTTAGTATATATATTCAATACATGGTTAGTATTATTCTTGCTATTTTTACTGACACATGAAAATGTTCTGCGAACCGCAAAACTCTGAACAAATGTCAAATATCATTAGTTATTCTTCAATTTTATCAGAAATCACACACAACACTCCTGGTGCCACGTGAAAAAAACACTCAGGGCATGGCCCTGCCTCCATCTGGCAGCACATGCAGCCCATGGGCAGGATCCACAGCCTGCAGAAGACGTCGGTCCAGCAGACATGTTCAAGCGGGTTCAAGTGGGTTCAAGCAATTACACGCCTTGCATCTTAGGGTCAAGTTCATTACTGGGATGGAGTTGGAAGAAGCAGTCTAGACAGGCTCCTTTCCTGCAATGATAACAGTTCCTACAGTCCTCTTGGAGAAGCACGGACTTTGGCTGTTAGGTAGCCGGTGTAGGAGAAGGTGAAGGGGAAGTTGGAGCTGTTTTTGGGGCTATGCCTGTACCGCAGGCCCCAGGCATGGTTTTCATAAGCAGTTATTAGTAAGTGGACAATAACCATTTATTAAGGTTAAGTGACATGCATGCTTGACAGAATGAAGCAACATGGAAAAGGGAATTTACTGATACTTTCTGGTTGTAAGTTATTTCTTTAGAAACATCAGGGCCCTGTTCTGCCCTGACAGAATGGAGATTTTGGCTTTTAGGGGAATTCAAAATTCAAGAAAGAGATTAATCTAGGAGAAAATGATGATTTTTCTGAAGGGTGTGGGTAATAGTCACAAGAATGATGATACTAGAAATCGCGAGGAAAAGAGCCTCCTCAGGGAGGCTATGCATCCAAAACAAATAGAGTTATCCTCAATATTTACTGCTGGCCCATGATTCCATACAAAAAGGGCACAAAGTACTCTACACACATCACTTATTTTGTTCTGTTTACAATTCTTGGAAGTCATTGTTATTGCTATTATTTACAGAAGAGAAAACCGAGGTTCAGGGAAATTAACCAATGTGCCCAGCATTGCCCAGCTAGCATCTGGTCAGAATAAGATTCCAATTGGCTCTTGCTGCCTGGCTCTAGAGATTACACCCAAGGCTGACTGTGGCTATTCTTATGACATCAATCTGTAACGTCCACTCTTGTTTCCAAGGGTGGCAGAGACTGCTACTTGTCTTCTGATGCCTGTTCTTACCTTTTTAAAAATAATAGAACCCTATAAAAATTAGCCGACTACACAGCCACTTGGAATAAAGACATATTTTCCAGTGTCTCTACAGCTAGATGTAGCCATGTGACTAAGTACTGGCCAGTGGGATATAAGTTAAAGCAATGTGTTCAATATGTGGGAAGTGTCCTTAAAGAGAAGGCATGTGCCCTTCCCCTCCCCTTTTCTTTCTTTTTCCAGCTGGCTAGAATGCAGATGTAATGACAAAAATTGGAGCCACTGTCTTGGACCACAAAATAGAAATATTGAAGATGGCAGAGGAGTGGTATAGAACAAGGGCGGTCACTGATGACTGCAGAGTCACAATTACAAGTCTCGTCTGCCTCCCTACAACTTAATGTGAGATACCAATAAATCTTAACTTTGATTAAACTACTGTAATTTAGGGTTTTCTGTCACTCAGTTGGATAGAGACCTATCTATTGCACAAGACACCTCTGTTCTTTGCCCATACTACTTAACGTCATTGTTCCTTTCTACATTCTCTTCTTTTCCTCCTCTACAATTTCATCCAAATGGATTCAAATTACACATGTATCAGATTAATGGCAGATCACCAAAGGGGCAGAAAGACAGCCTGAGACCTCAGGGGAAGGCAAGTGTGGGATGGGGCCAGGGTCCATACTCTTGGAGGCAACGTTCTTGGGCCTGACCAGCAGGGAGGGAGTGGCCCAAGAGCAGCTCTTCCTAGTCCATCAGTCTCCGGTCCATTTATGAGGCCAGGGATGAGTCTTGCCAACAAAATAGTCTTTCCAAGAAAATAAACTCAAGTCACCCTGCTCTTCTGGTTTCTCTCCTGCCATCATTCCCAGAAAGTCTAAAGTACACGAAGTTGGCTGTCATGGAACATCTGTCTCCTGTCCCACCCAAAAGTACCAGATGCCAGGACGGTCCGAGCCAGACTGAACTGGACTTTCCTCTCGTACATGTGTCATCTTTGCTTATCTTCCAGGACAATCCATTTGAGCATGGCTGCAAAGAGAAGTGATTCTTTCCTTTCCCATGGAAATGCATCAAACACTTCCAGCATGGGGGAGATCTAAAAGCCCCCTGATCATTGAATCCTAGAGCTAGAGAGACTGCAGAGGTCATCTTGTTCCCCAAAAGATGGTAATCTTAGAGCTACAGGAAGCAGCCTAGTCAAATCATTTGTTATTGGAGAGCTGGGACCACTAGTAATATTAACAGCGACAACAACAGCAACAATTAGGCAGCTCTTTCTATGTACCAAACACTGAGCTGAGCGTTTAACACGGACTACTCATTTGATCCTCACAGCAGCCCTATAAAATAGGCTCAGGGAGGTTAAATAATTAGCCTGTTTTTACAAGCTATTAGCTTGTTGAGTCAGGATTCAAATGAGGTTTATTTGTTGCTTGAGCCTAAACTAATCTCTTTTCACAGCATTATACTATGACCTGATTACATGTTAAAACAAAAAAAGGTCACAATTTCCCCTCTATTAATCCCAACAGGAAAGCCCAGAGGCTCACAGAGTTGTTGTCATTGGGCTTTTTTATACACAATGCTGTCCTCTGGGCCTCCCGGACACCTTGATACAGATGGTCCCCTCTGTGGGAGTTTAAGATCAACATTTGGCAGAAAGTTGGGCATCACTTCTATTCCCAGGCACCAATCTGCACAAACACTTTCAAGGTTCAGGCAAAAGCTCAATGTCAGGATTTCCCCATCCTGCCACCGCTCTTCCCTCACTGGTTTATTCAGTCATTCAAGAAGTCTTACTGAGTCAAATAAAACAGTGCCCAGCATTAAGGATAAGGATAAAGAGTTGAACAAAACATGATACCTACTTTTCAGGACCATTTCATTGGAGAGATGGACAATAAATAAATAATTGGCCGGGTTTGGTTGTGCATACCTGTAGTCTCAGCTACTCAGGAGGCTGAGGTGGAAGGATAGCCTGAGCCCAGGAGGTCAAGGCTGCAGAGAGCTATGATGGCACCATTGCTTTCCAGCCTGGACAACAGAGCAGGACTCTGTCTCTGAAAAAAATTAAGATAAAGAACAAATAATTATCTAGTGGCAATTGTGACAAGTGCCACAAAGAAAAAGTTCACGGCGCTTATGACTGTAGCTGGGACTACAGGTATGCACAACCAAACCTGGCCAATTATTTATTTATTGTCCATCTCTCCAATGCACACCTGGTGAGGAAATGGAATGTGAGATGGATAGAAACTTGGTAAATTCAAGAAACTGAAAGAAAGCCAAAGCACCCAAGCAATGAGTAGGAGTCACATCACTCAGGGCCCATAAGGCTGTGTTAATAACATTAGACTTGACCCTAAGAATGGTGCACAACTGTAGATTTCTATACAGGTGAATGACAGAATCTGATTTGCACTGATAAACAATCGCTTCAGCATTTGAGTGCAGAAGACATCAGAGTAGAGGCAGGGAGGCATCTTAGAGGTCATCACAGTTATCCAGATGAGGGATAAAGGAGTAGGGCTGAGGAGGGAGAGCGGTGGATGGAACTGAGGGAGCTGACAGAGCCAACAGGAGCTGCATGTGAGAGTGTGGAACTCAGAAGACCAGGCTTATCTAGAGATGCACCACCGGGAGTCGTCATCTTCAGAGAGTATTTGAAGGCATGAAAGTGGTGGAGATCTCCCAGAGGGAAGTAGAGTAGGAAGAAAAGGTGGTCTAGGATCAAAACCTAAGGAACTCTAACATTAAAGATTGGGCAGAAGAAAAAGATCCCTCAAAGGACACTGAGGGAATGAATGGCCAGAGATGTGGGAGGCAAACCAGAAGAGTGTGGAGTCCCAGAAGGCAGCAGAGCATTCCAAGAAAGAAGGAATGGTCAGTGGAGCTGAAAGCCCCATCGTGGACAAGAGAGATGAAAGATGAGCGGCGTGAGCTTCCGGGTTGGTGAGTGCACCCTGGGAAGGCGGTGGGACAGGAGAGGGCGTGGAAGTCCTGCCTCCCCCCACCCCGGCTCTCTCTGGGGATCTCTTCCATCTCATCCGGCTGCTCCTGAGTTGTAGTCTCCTGAGAATATGTTTAATTTATTTCATTAATAAGACATGTAATGGCACTTCAAAAATTTCAAAATTCAGGAAAAAATCAAAACATTGCAAGCTAAGATTTTACAGTTGAAGTTTTTTTTTTTTTTTTTTTTTTTTTTTTTTTTTTTTTTTTTTT
>NW_016805314.1:364629-412837 GCF_001698545.2 Rhinopithecus bieti | reverse complement strand
CCCAGTTGAAGATTTTTAGAGTATTGCTATTAACTGAAGAATCTGAAAGAGACGGACTTAACAGAGAAGCAATCGCAATTAAGAGTTTATATTTTAAATATTACTTCTTGAATATGACTCCACTACTTGAGAAACTTCCCAGCTTAAAGATGTATATGACGGCATTGGCTGTCCTTATTTTTAAATCTGTTAACATCACTTGAGAGTGTTCTATAAAATTTAGAATGTGATTTTCCTAACGTGTAGTCATGTGTATCTTACTGAGGGAGCGTTTTGTTTAAATATCATTCCTGAATAAGGATTAAAATATATCTACCATTATACATTTATGCTTCATGACCAAAGACAATGTCAAGTATTTTAATGTGGTTACGTTTAGCCAAAATGGGAATTGCTGTTCAATGGGTATAAAGTTTCATTATGCAAGACGCATAAGTTCTACAGATTTGTTGTACAATATTGTCCTTAGTTAACAATACTGTATTGTGCACATAAATCTTTTCAAGTGGAAAGATCTCATGTTAAGTGTTCTTACCAAAATAAAATGAGTTAATTTAACCTCTTTATAACTTTAATACATTCTAGTGATTCTAGATTTCCAGAAAGTAAAATAATCTGTGAAACTGCCCATACTCACTATTATTAACTATTCTTTTTCTAGTGCTTGTATCAGCCACAAAGATTTTGAATAATTAGATATACCTTCTACTTCGAGTAGATATAAGTTGATATTAAAAATAGAACAGAAAAAAGACAAATAATATTCATAGGGGAAGGCAACATAATTATTGCCTGTAGCAAGAACTATTTCAGTAAAATGGTGACAGTGGAAGCCAAATTGGAGTGAAATACAGAGTGAATTAAAGGTAAGAATGTGGAGACAGCCATTTCTACAGACCCTGTTTCATTCCAGACTTATCCTGGGTTAGCTCTAGCTCACAACACATCCAGGGTCACCCTAATTCTCACCTCAGTTCCATGGGAAGAAAATGTCAGAAGATTGGAAGCAAAGCATCCTGGCTCTAGTCCAACCCCAAGACTAAGAGAAATGATTGGAGAAGTAAAAGCACTAAATCTAAGCTCATATGAATTGGGTCAATATTTTTTTAAACCTTGCAATATTAAGTTATCTCATAAAGTTCTATGTAGGTAATTTTCTAATAAGCTAGGAGTCAACTACAAGCTCAGAAAAATAGAGGTAACTTGATGCCAACAGAATTGGGGCAAGGAGGTGTGAAGGAAGCCAAGGGGAGCAAGGAAGGGGAATTAAAGAACCTGTCCAAAGACAGGATGTGATTAAGCAGAAGTAAAGCCATCACGACTGAGCAACAGGAGAGCCAGTGACACCTGGCCAGGCAGAAGCACTCAAGGTGAACAGGGGCATGAGAAACTTACACCATGTTGGGTATAAGTTATAGTGACAGAAGTCATGTTGGCTCGAGTCTGGGCTTTTAACCACATGCATACAGCCCCAAATATCTCTCGCCTCCCCTGTGAGCTATCATTAGTCTCATTTTACATATGAAGACTTGCCTTGGACACACAGACAGTAAGTGGTAGAACCAAAATTCTGTCCCAGGCCACTTGACTCAGGCCCTGCAATGCCGTTCTGCAAGATGTGAGCCCGGCCAACCTCACTCCTTCCTGCTGTGATGAATCATTAATCAGAGGTGGAGACTGGACCTCTATAGACCCGGAAGTCAGAACAACGTGCCGTTCTCCTGATCATATCATCTTCCACAGCTGGGATCTCGGGGGGAGGCAACCCTCATGAGGTCACCAAATCACTCACTCAGCCCTGTTTCTACTCCTGATACAGCAGAAAATTCCTCAGCATAGCTCTCCTGCTGAAACATCTCTTTCCATCACCTTAAGATCATACCTTTTACAGGAACTGAACAGCTAAATCAGCTCCAGAAGCAAACCAGAAGTACCAGTTGGTGCAGAGAGAGAAAGTAGTTCCTTAACACCCGCCCTACTTCCCCACTTGGTGTGGCACTTGGCCTTTAAGGCTTTTGAATCTTCCCACCTATTACAAAGTTTGCGCAGTGGAGAAGAACAAGGGAGGCGAGCGAGCATCCATCACATGTAATTGCATAACATCTCTGACAGAAGCCACTTTTGTCCTCATTCATTGATCAAACACTCACGATGACCCATGGGCTCTGACATGCAAACAGCAACCAGACTCCATGCAGACTGATGGATCAGGAAGTCAGCCCGAACTGGGTATGCATGTGCAGCTGGATTTTCACATCGTTGTGTGTCTGTGTGTGAAGCTGTGTGTGTATCCCTAAGAGACAGCTTGCAGATTCTCCAGCCTTGACTGCTTACTTCCTCTGGTCTACCCTTCTGGGTACAGGTTGGTGCTTGAGAGAGCGGGACACAAGTATCTCATTCTGCTGAGTGTCAGGCAACATGAAGCATGATGTCTGGGAACCAATTCAGTTTGTTTGCATCTTTATTTCAACTGAAGCTCTTCCGTTCCCACACGCCCCAGGGATGAGGTTCTCGAGCGTCCCATGAGGCCTGCTGGAGCTATTTTCACGGTTGCTAAGTAATGCCAGGTCTGCTTCAAGCCTGGTGAGCTCACAGCTATGCTGGGGCGGTGTCTGCTGGTGATCTGGGTTTAGCATTATAACAAATGTAAAGAGAAAGGAAAGTGTGTGGGCAAACAGCACACGTAAGAAGTGACAATGTGATGAAGGATGAGTCGATGTGGGGCCTAGAGCCAGGAGAAGCAGTGAGCACCATGGGTAGCATCTACTCTTTCCAGGTATGAGCTACGCACCATGGCACACACGAGTTCATCTAACAGGGATGGCACAAAGGCAGGAGAGGCAGCTGCACGACAGCAGATGCTTGTCCTCTTGGTCACTGCTGTATGAGCTATGAGCTCATGCAGTGCCTGGCACTTGGAAAGAACTGAGGAATTATCCATCAAGTAGATGAATCACAGTGTTTAAAAGCAGGAAAGAGCTGTAGCTGTCATCTAACCCAACTTTCTCATTTACTATATGAGAGAACCACTTGGAGAAACTCCCCAGATAAACCCTTCAGTCTAGTCCTCGTACATACCTAACACAAAAGGAGCCACCAGAAGAACAAAAAAGTTGCAAAAAGAAGAGGGTAGTGGTGTTTCAACACAGCCCTTCCCAAGGCACAGGATCTGGGCATCCACTGGTGACCAGGAGGACAAGATGGGAATCATGCCTGTCTGCCAAGGCTCGCCAGGGCCTCCCATCCCCACTGCTACCGCCCCCTGCCCTGATACCTCGGGCCTGGGCTGCTGCCACAGGCGCTAACTATTCACCCAGCCTTCCTCCCTTGCTGTCTCTCTCCCAGACTGTTCTGATAACACAGTAGCACTGGTCCCTCTTCCAGCACCCAGCCCTTCCCATCGGCCTGTCTGGGCTCTGTCCCAGCCCCACCAGCCAGCGCTCCTCCTGCAGACTGTACACCACCGCCCCATGTTCACCCAGCTTCATTCGCCCAGAGCCCCAACACCTGCTGCCCTTGCGAGAAAAGACCTCCCTGCGCTGTCCACACACAGCTGATGCAGAGTTGACTGTGAGCCTTTGACAAGCACCCCTAGGTCTTCCCTCTGCGGTCATGACTTCCCTGAAGACTCTGCTTCCCCAGGGAGCCATCATTTCCATTTTCGTCAGGCTGATCACTTCTGTCATTTGGATTTCTCAGGACATTTTTTTTAATTGTGGCAAAAGAAATGTAACATGAAATTTGACATTTTTAACCATTTTAAGTGTATAGATCAGTGGCATTAAACACATGTACATGGTTGTGCAAACGTCACCACCATCCACCTGCAGAACCATTTCATCCTCTCACACTGAACTCCGTACTTATTAAACAACAGTTTTCCACACCTCCTTTCCTCCAGCCCCACATATAACGGAATCATGCAATGCTTGTTCATTTGTGTCTGGCTTATTTCACTTAGCGTAACATCTTTAGGTTCATCCAGGAGGTAGCATGTATCAGAATCTCACTGCCATTGGAGGCTGAGTAATACCCCATGTATGTGCCCGCCACACTCCGTTTATCCGTTCACCCGTCAATGGGCATTCGGGTTGTTTCTGCCTTTGGCTATTGTGAATAAAACGCTGCTATGAACATTGATGTATGAATACCTGCTGGAGTTCCTGCTTTCAATTCTTTCAGAAGTAGATTTGCTGGATCATGTGATAATTCTAAGTTTTTGAGGGCCTGCCATACGGTTTTCCATAGCACTGCCCCATTTTACATTCTGAGCAGCAATGCACAAGGGTTCTAACATCTCCATGTCCTTGCCAATGCTTGTTTGTTTTGTTTTTATTTTTGATAATAGCTCTTCTAATGACTTTGTGTAATTGTGGTTTTGACTTGCATTTCCCTAATGATGAGTGATGCTGAACATCTGTTGATGTGCTTATTAGCCATCTATATAATCTTTGGAGAAACGTCTACTCAAATCCTTTGTCTGTTTTTTAATTGGGTTGTTTTTGTCATTGAGTTGTAAGAGTTTTTTTTTTTTTAATATTTTCTGGATACTAATCCCCTATCAGATATATGATTTGCCTATTTTCCTCTATTCCATGGGGGAAGAGTGCCTCTTCACTCTGTTGATCATGTTCTTTGATGTGCAACATTTATTAATTTTAATAAATCCAACTTACCTGTTTTTTTCTTTTGTTGACTATGCTTGTAGTTTCATACCTTTAAAAACCATTGCCACATCCAACGTCATGAATCCTTTCCCCTATGTTCTTTTCTAAGAGTTTTTTATTTTTAGCTCTTAAATTTAGGTCTTTGATCTATTTTGAATTAATTTGTGTATATGGTGTTAGGTAAGGGTCTAACTTCATTATTTTGCATGTATCCAGTGTTCCCGATATTATTTGTTGAGAAGACTTTTCTTTCTCCATTGAATGGTTTTGGTACCCTTGTTTAATGTCACTGATCATATATGCAAGAATTTATTTCTGAGCTCTCTATTCTATTCCATTGATACATATGTCTGTCTTTCTGCCACTTTCAATCTGTTTTGATTCCTATAGCTCTGTAGGAAGTTTTAAAATCAGAAGTATAAGTCCTCCAACTTTATTGTTATTTTTCAAGATTGTTTTGGCTATTTGGGGTCCCTTGAGATTCTTTATGAATTTTAGGGTAGATTTTTCCATTTGTGCAGAAAACATCATTGGTATTTTGATAGGAATTGCACTAAATCTGTGAATCCTTTGGGGTAGTGCCTGGGAAGTTTTGAAAACCTTTTCCTGTAGCTATTGTGTTTATGTATGAATGCCCTCTTTATCCAACTAGATGGTAAACTTCTGATCATAGGAACTGTGTCTTCTGTCTTTCCTGTCTCTCACTGCACAACACCAAAGGCACTAAGTCATAAACAAAACGAGGAATGATTATTCCTCCAACTAAATTTTTTCAAATGGGAAAAACTAGAAACTATCAGCTACTACCCATAAAATCTTCTAGCTTTAGATTTCTTCAAGCTTTCTAGTGAATGACTTAGAACTGATGAAGAAAATAAGAGGGATCACCAATCCCTGTCATATCTGGAAGGCACCGACTCCCTTCCTGGAGCGCTACGTACAGCTGATTCCATGACTGCTGGCCACACCAGGGAAGCCAACACCTCTTCCTTCCCTGATAATTCCAATCAGTGCTGCAGTTTGGACCTGACTGTTCGTAAGAAACCCAAACAGAAGGTAATACCTAGACTGGGGGAGCCTTCGCTGATACAATTGGCACACTGTGGGGTTGGTTGTAATTGTTGTATTTATCTACCATTTGGAGCTTGCTAGATATCAAGGGCTGAGTAATAAGTGGGCTTTCCATGCATCTTCTCAATGCTGGGGAACAGTCAGAGCCAAAGGTCATTGTAAAAAGGAGACAGATGTGGCATCCCGTTCTCAAGTGAGTGGAAGACCTTCAAGAAAGAAGCCCAGGTGGGGAGCACCCATGTATTTCAACATGCAATGAAGCATGCTAGTTACATACCAAATCAAATTACTTACACATTAGACCAGTGTTGTCAGCTTGCATTGGCTTTGAGTATGGGTTCTCTCTGTGATACATCTATAGTAGCAGCCTTTAAAAAACCAACAATAGATCCCTTCTAAGGAGAAGTCTGCAGAGTTGAAAGTGCACAGAGAAGCAGTGGACCGGACTTGGTCCCAGCACACTCACCCACCACAACTGCCAGGCTTGGTTCCAGGAGTCAGGACCAGAAACTCTTCCTGCGCCGCAGCTCACACCCTGAGCTAGGCCCTCCAGGACCAGTGGAAATTCCTGGTGGGGAGTGTTGACAAGTTAATTACGAGTCTACACTGTCTGTGGTGACTGCGAAATTGCCCACAAGAATTGCATGGAGCCAGATGTTGCTGCAACGCTGAGTGATGTGTCAGATGTGCCAGACATCAGGACAGTGCCGACTTACTGCCACCGCAACCGGAGACTGAGGTTACACAGTAGTTTCCCTTGACTTAGTTGGCATCACATAGACCAAACAATTGATTGGTTGGATAGATTTTTACTTTTCCATGAGACATTTGTTCTTGTATAACCTAGGTGTTGAGATCCTAATGGAGCAAGGATAAACGCAGTGAGCTGTAGTCATCTATAAACCTGAGCTTCTGGAGACCGCAATTTGTGTTTTCTACCATCTCTCCATTCAGCAGACCACCTCTTCCTCTCTTAGAGCTCCCTATTCCTTGCCAGCACTTCCTGAAGAACACAGACAGCCAGACCTCTGTTGTTATCCTCCCTCCACCTCTGAGAACACTGTGTGTGCTCTTAATTTGGACTGATCTCCATGTAAATCAGGTCACTTGGATCACAGATAAGCTCTCATCTGATCAGAGACTGTACCTCTACGTTCAACCAGCCAAGAGGGCAAATATATGCTGAGAGAACCAGGGTGGATAGGGAATGAGTGCACTCAATCCAATCTCACTACTGTAAAGTAACTCATAGTGAATGCACTAGTAATACGGCTCTCTCGTGTCATTTTCAATAACCAGAGAAAATATTTACATCTTCGGGTCTTAAGTGCTTATTTGTCTCAGTGGTATGCATCCTAATCCTTCACTGTCTTCCTTGTGCCAAGAGTCTGAAGTGCAAACTCCTTCCTTCATGAGTCAAAGGCTTCCAAAGTGTTCCCTGGCCCACACTCTCCAGTCCAGCCTGGCTGGCTTCCTCACTGCCCTTCAAACATGCCTACACATTTCTGCTTTTGTGTCCTTGCACGTCACGTTCTTCTTGCTGTGCCCCCATGCCCACCACTACAAGTTCCTGCCAACTGCCCAGTCCTGGATTCAGCTCCAGGTGATCTAAGAAGGTTCCACTGACCGCCCTGGGTACTAAGGATCTGTTGCCATCTCTCCCACCTTTTCTAGATTTTTATTCTTTTACTACTGTTACGGGTTGACTTGTGTCTTCCAAAATTTATATATCAAAATCATAACCCCAGTACCACTAAATGTGACCTTATTTGAAAATAGGGTCATTGCAGGTGTAATTAATGAAGTCAAAATGAGGTCACACTGTAGTGGCTGGGTCCCTAATCCACTACTACTGTTCTTATAAAAGTAGGAAATTTGGACAAAGAGTCACACACACAGGACAACACCATGCAAAGATGCAGGTGGAGATCAGGGTGATGCAGTAAAAGCCAAGGCAGAGAGCCCGCGATTGACAGCAAACCACCAGAAGCTAGGAGAGAGGCCTGAAGCAGGCTCCCCACACAGCCCTTGGTGGAAGCGAACCCTGCTGGCACTGAGACTTGGACTTTCAGCCTCCAGAGCTGTGAAGCAACAAGTTCTATAGCTTGAGCCACCTGGTTCATGGTGCTTGTAATGGCAGTCCTGGGAAACAAATCTAACCACTTATTAGTTATGTATTAAAATTAGATTTAATGGTCATTAAGGTCTCAATACATGCCTCATACAGACGTGGGTGCTTTACATGGTTTTTTCCTCATTTAATTTTTTTTCTTTTGTTTTTGAGACAAGGTCTCACTCCATTGCCCAGGCTGGAGTGTGGTGGCACAATCATGGCTTACTGCAACCTTGACCTCCCAGGGTCAGGTGAACCTCCCACATCAGCCTCCTAAGTAGCTGGGACTACAGGCATGCACCACCATGTCTGGCTAATTTTTGTATTTTATTGTAGAGACGGTCTTGCCCTGTTGCCCAGGCTGGTCTTGAACTCTTGGGCTCAAGCAATCATACTGTCTCGGCCTCCCAAAGTGCTGGGATGACAGATGTGAGCCACCGCACCTGACCCCTCATTTCATATTTAATATACTACAAGGTAATGGTAGCATTCCTGCTTTAAAGACAAAGCTAAGATCATACGCCAAGTAAAAAGTTGAAACCAAGCATGCCACGCTAGGCATACTGCTTCATGCTGCCTCTCCGCTGTGCTCACCTGAAGGACTAGCTTTCCATGTGTATCTTCTCTCACAAGGTAGACTCAAGTTTCTTGGGGAGAGAGATAATATCTAACCCATGTCTGAGCCTACAAAATGGCTAAAATCAGACATTTTCTGTAGTACTTGATAAATATTTCTGTGACAAAACACATTCTGTGCATCATATCATTTTCATCATCCTAAGCATCCATTTTTATGTTTACATTATCTTCATGCATGTCCTAGTAGATTGGAGTAGGGGACTAGACAGCTGAGCTGAATTGCTCGGGCCTGTTTCCACCCTAGTGGCTCCTCTGTGGTCCCCTAGCAGCTTGGTATCACATGATAGACACTGCCTACGTCTTTGTGGCTTTTTCTAATCTTCATTCCCTGGGATTTGAGGAGCTTGGGATTCCAAGGACACTGCTCACCAGAGTTTCCAAGACCAGCAGCTTCTGTGGGCTCCAGGCCTCTGGCCTTGGGAATGAGTGAACACGGAGCCATGGAGGCACCCAGCTGTGCTCTCAGACAGCTTCCTTTCCTCGCCACAGCTGCCTTTGAAAGGTGCCTCCTTGCAGAAGCATCTGACAAGCCCCTGCACACAATGTGACCTTGTGTCCCTCCACTACAGTCGGACAGGGCCCCCCAGTCAGCCATGCTCCCTTCTATCTTCAAGAGTTGTCTTCTTATGTGTGTGGAAGCCAAGACTCTTCTGCCCAGAAGTCAGCTGGCACCAAAGCTGCAAAGAAAGGGGAGCCACTGCTCAGGAGAAGAGAATGTGGAGCTCCCAAGGGCATCTGTGAGAGAAAAGAGGAAGGAAGAAAGACAGGGAGGCTGAGGAAGGGCAGGCAGGCCCATCCTTCAGGGCTTAACACACTGACACGTCCTCCGAATCTTGAGTAAATTCTACTAACATCCACAGTGTGGTTAATTTCTTATGGAAACTTGTAAAGAAGCCAAACTTTGTACCTAGCAGATAAGAGGCAAAAGAGAAAGAGTGCCTACCATGGAATTGAGGCAACAGCTATATCCAGGCAGCACTATGTATTTAAAAGGTGAAATGAACTATTAAAAAAAGAGAGAGATATATTAGGAAGTAGGAGAACATATGCCAAAGGAGTCTGTAGAGTCAGGGAAGGCCTGTCCAAAGAAGTGGATATGAAGCTGAGGGCTAAAGGGTAAGTGGGAATTACTCAAAGCAAAGGATAGGGAATAGTGTTCCAGAGAAGGGGATCAGCACATGCGAGGGCTCTGAGGCATGTGCTGGGAAAGGAGTCTCTAAAGAACTCAAATCCAAACGGGGGGCCAGAACTGCCTGTGTAAGTACCTACTACCCAGCAATATGGTATTTTTAGCAAAGATCACAATGATTTCAAAACAAAGCCAGGAATTACTCAGAGACAATAGGAAAAAGTATTTTTCTTTGAATTAAATGAATATTATTTGAGGCTACGTAGAGGAAAATTAATAAAACTTACAGACTACACTGGAACAAGGACCCTTTTTATAGGTGTTTGCCTTCACACATGATTTCATCCCAGCAACTGATATTCCTCAGGTGAGTGCTAAATCTCAAGAACTTAAAAACACAGACATGAAAGTCAAGAACTGAGAGGAATTGTCCTCTGGAGGAAATGGAGTCCCAGAGAGGAGAACTAACCTGCCCATGGTGGCAGAGCTAACTAGTAGGAAGACTGGAATTGGAATAGGAACGCAAGTGTCTTGACCACCGGCCTAGTGTCATGCTCCAAGAGACCACACTGCCTCCTTTGGGAGTTGAGACCTTGTATTGCCTTGGATTTATTTCAGACGCCAAAGCCTTGGCCAGTTTTCTTCCTTCTCAATTCTAGAATATATGAATTTTCTATTTTCTACCTATTCAATGCATGCAAGCTTTTCAGTACCAATGTATTCAAAAGGGAGCTACTGCTGTTGTAAGTAATTTTTAGGAGAAGAATTAAAATCAGAAGAAGAAAAGGAGATAAAATAACGTTCAGTTCAATACGTCAGCTTGAACATCATCAATCTACATTCTCTTCTGAAACTCTATTAAAATGGAAGTAGGAATTTTGAACTCATGAGAAGACAAAGAGAATGAGAGAAGATGGCAACAGACTGGAGACACAACCAAACTTTGGCCGATAGAAAATGGATGAATGAATGGGACCTGACTTACCAGAGGGGCGGAACTGCAGCACAGGAGACAGGAAGCAAGGCAGTCTGGGCCACAGAGCCTCAAAAGGGCTCAGAAACGGGTGGCACCCAGTGAACTGAAGGTGGAGAACAAAGTTCGAGAATGTGTTGAGAATCTGTATTAGGAGGAGTGAGAGGCCTCCCCCAGCCTTTCCCCTAACCTGCAGATCTGTTTCTTCCCAATACAATACGGGCAGGAAATAGGGGAACAGGGAGGTTGTGGGCTTGGAGATACCATGCATGACAGAGGGTAGCGGGGACCATGCTCTGTGAAAGTGCGGGATGAAGAGAAAGTCTACGGGCTGAGAGTGAGCCGCCCAGCTCACACATCCCACCAAAACACTCAGGCCGGGAGAAGTCGGCTTGCACCCTAGTCAGGAGCTCCTCCCTGGATAAATGGACCGGTCTGAAAGAAAAGACCTACCATCAGTTGCAGATGCCTCCTGCTCCCCCACCAGAAGAATTTCACCATGAAACTCCCCAGTCACCAAACTGAGACCCCACACCAGAGCTGCCAGTGAGTTTTTCAGTGCCTCTCTCTAAAATAATAGTGGCTAGTTGAGGTCACTAAATATTTTATGAAAGTCTCTAGCATGAGGACAGAAACTAAAATAAACAGAAAAATTAAACACACACACACACACACAACAGGGTCAGAAGGAGCAGAAAAAAACTTTACAAGTAAACTTTCTGAACATCCTCATACTGGTGAGAAGACCCAAGAACGGGATGTGATTAGAAGAAGGGCAGATCCGGAGAACAAGGGCTAGGTCCTGGGGACTGAAAGTTCTAGAGAAAGTTAAAAATACAAAACCAAAAAGCCATTAAGGGATTGGAAGGTAAAGTGAAGAAAATTGTCTGGGGCCAAAAGTTAAAGAATAAAAAACAGTAAAGGTAAGAAATTAGAAGGCAACTCTAGACAATGTTATATCTAATTTACAGTAAGATGGAACATAGAAAATTGAAGGAAATAAATAATTAAAGAAAGAATATAAGAATTTTCCCTAAAAGTAAAGTGAATTTCTAGAATGCAAGAGGCCTCGAAGGATGAAAAAGATCCACATAAAGACATGGAGCTATCAGATTTCACAGTGGGCAGGATAGTAAGATGGTCCGGAAAGCTTCCAGAGAAAGATTAAAAAAATTAACATAGAATGACTTAGGAAATAGAATTGCATCGAACTTCCCAAGAGCAACAATAGAAGCTAAAACACAATGGAGCAATGCCTTCAAAATTAAGTGCAGAATTTTTTTCCAACCTAAAATTCTAAAGCCAGCCTAACTTTCAGTCGAGTGTGAGAATACAATATCGACCTCTTTGAAAATTTACCTCCCATCTACCCTTTCTCAAGAAGCTACTTCTTCACCAAAAAAGAGTCAGGGAGGGAAAGAATAAAATGAGAAAAAGAAAGGTACCATTGTCTTAGTCATTCAGGCTGCTATGATGAAATAACCTACTGAGTGGCTTATAAACAACAGTAATGTATTTCCCACACTTCTGGGGACTGGAGGACCAAAATCAAGGTGCTGGCAGATTCAGTGTCTGGTGAGAGCCCACTTCTTGGTTTCTAGACGTGCTTTCTCACATGCCAGAAAGAGTGAAGGAGCTCTTTGGGGTTCCTTTTAGAAGGGCACTAATCCCATTCATGAGGGCCCCACCTGCATGACCTCATCACCTCCCAGAGGCCTCAGCTCCTGATATTATCACTATAAGGATATGTTTCAACATATTAATTTGGGGGAGACACAAACATTCAGTCTATACAGTAAGTGTTCAGGATTAAGGGGCTGGAATCAGAAGATGGGAAAGGTAATCCCTAGGATAATGGTGTAGCAGGTGCTGCAGGCGTGGGGAGCCAGTGGTGTGATTCACAGCAAGAAGAGTAAGGAAATACAGAGATAAACACCCAGCAAAAATGCTGAGAGTTGGAATGACACCCTCGCAAGGGTAGGACTTAGGGAAGAAAAAAGGTGGAACATGGAATGGTTTCGTGAGTCTTGTAACACTGTTTGACACTTTATGCATTACTTTGGTTAATTTTTTTTAAGTGGGGGGAGAACAGAAGGGAAAAGAAAAGGCATAATGAGAGTGAATCTTCATATAGTGATACCCTGAGGATAAAGAAGTGAAAGGATGTTAGCTTGGAGCAGAAATGGAGCAGGGACAGGTGGGATAGTCAGGCAGGCAGGATGGGCTTTTGCACCAAGCGCAGAGTGAGCAAAATGAAGGCTATAAAGCCCCGGTCTAAGAAATACCTGTCCAGAAATCATGTGCAGCTTAACGTGGATGACTGACTCATGCTTTTTCCATCCAAGTCTCTGTATCACTGGGATCTGGCAAGAGGAAGGCAGGCGAGGTGAAATCTGAAAGGCACAAGATATCAGAAAGGAGGAAGAAATGCAACCAAGGTCTGTGGATGGTGCGTCGCCTTCATACAAGCCTCATGACCTCACCATATCCCATCAGATCCACAACGAAGGTAGACCCTCAAGTCTGGCAGCACGGTGACTGCTGTTCAGAATAGCCCAAGTCATAGCAAATGTCATTGGCCTTTAGCAGACTGTCCTTATTTCAGTAATCTTTTATTTTTGAAACAGGGTCTCACTTTGTCACTCAGGCTGTAGTGCGGTGGTGTGATCCTAGCTCACTGCAGCCTCAATCTCCTAGGCCCAAGCGATCTTCCCACCTCAACCTCCTGAGCAGCTGGGACCACAGGTGCTTGCCACCATGCCTGGCTACTTTTTTAAAACTTTTTGTAGAGATGGGGTCTTACTAGTTGCCCAGGCTGGTCCTGAACTTCTGGACTCAAGCACTCCTCCCGCCTCGGACCCCCAAAGTGCTGAGATTACCAGTGTAAGCCACCATGCCCAGACTGAAATTTTGTACAAAGGGTTTTCATACGTTTACTGTGATCTAAGTCTCCAACCAAGTTTTGCCTTAAGATGTAACATTTTTCCACTGCAAATTTACTTACCAATGTTTTTGTTTTTGTTTTCCAAAACAGAGCCTTGAGTACACTGTGTTATTTACACCTTCCTGCTTTGCTCTTTTTCCTACTGCCTCAAATGCCTTCTTCCTGCCTACCTCCACTCTCATCTGACTAACCGGGACTCAGTATTAAGACTGCCCAAGCATCACCTTCCTCCAGGAGGCCTTCCTGGACCTCTCACCCTTCTTCTACTCCCAGTCCAAGGCGGATAAGATGACTTGCCTCTGTGCTCCCATGCATTGTTCACAGTTCATGGTTATTCTTAACCCACGGAAACAGAGCTATCTGTGACCATCTGCCCCCCAAACAGAACTATAAGTTTCAAAGATGAGCAGCTATATTTGATTACCTCTGTATCCCTAGCAGCTCATGTCACACCAGCACCAAAAGGAATAGCCTGGAGAGCAGTAACAGCAGGTGGCGGAAAGTCAAGAGCTGAAGAATCCATGTTGCTCCGTGAAAACAGGACTATTTAGACAAGGGGCTTCTCTCCGAGGCATACGGCTTGGCCAGCTGAGACCTGGCTGGAGTTAACTCCTCGGGCCTCCCGCTGCTGGGTGCCCTTGGGCAGGGTGTGAGCGGTGCAACCTTATGCACTGTCTTTGCTTCCCAGTTTTGTGACCTTGGTCAGGTTAGTTACATACTCGCAATCTCAGCTTCCTCATCTGTAAAGTGCGGAGAACAATAAACTGTGCCTGGCAGGGATGTTGGAAAGATTATCAGAGGGAGTGCATGGCAAGTGCCTTTGCTGAGTGCCTGGCACGGAGGGAGGGCTCCAAAACTGGTAGAAGATATCGTGATTATTGTTTCTAACAAGATACCAGGAAACCACTGGAGGCTTTTAAGCCATATAATGACACTTTTGCCTTTGACAAAGGTTACTCTGGCAGCAGGGTGCAGTATGAATTGAATGGGAGCAAGAGTGGAGGCAGAGAAAGGGCTATTCCCACAGGCTAGATGAGAGATAAGAGGGCCCAAAGCAGAGCAGAAGCAGGGCCAGAAGCAAAACCTGTTTTCTGCACACCCCTTGGCCTTCTGTCTCCTGTTTGGCAAACCCACCTCCCTACAGAGCCTCCCTGCCAGAATCATCAGGAACCTGTGCTGAGAGCTGCTCTAAGGACCAGCGCCAAAGCAATTAAGCATGTAACAATGCATTAAAATGGAAGGCAGGCTGGAGGAGAGGATAAACACAATAGCCTTCCCCAGCAGACCCAGAAGGCCCTAACCTGCATCCATAATCTCCCAGAAATGGCTGCAACCCAAATGTCCAAAGGAGAAGGTTTCAGTGAACCCCCATACAATGCACATGTACTCACAGACACACACATATATGTTTCTGAGATGGTGCCAGACTGAGGGAGCCCAGGCCAGCTGTGGGATGTTTTCCAAACTCCCAGGACCAGAGTTCCCATACGCTTGAGTGCGGGTGGGAGTGGAATGCAGGGTAGGAGAGGAGGGTCCTTCACCCAATAAGCCTCTCTGTAGATACTGGGCTCACGTGTTCATTCCCGATTGGAAACACATGCGCTGTCAGGCCAGGCAGGAACCAGAAATCAACCACATATAAAAATATTACCTTGCACAGACACTTTCACTCCATGATCTCGCCCCCCTCCTCCCCAGTCTCCCTTCACTTCTTTATTGGCAATGGGGCTTGCTGGGGAGAGACAGGCTCCTGTGCCCCATAAATAATAATATGAATGGAGACTGTACGTATGGTTTGGGTCTCTATTTCTGAGTCATTCTGAATGCACCTGAAGTTGTAGCAGCCAAGGGAGAGATTTTCAGTGGCACACAAAGCCTACTTTGAGAAATGTGGAATGAAGGCTTCTCTTTCTTCTGGAAGGGAGATGACTCAGTGTTTTGTTTTTCTCATAGTGCCACAAGGTGATAGCACCATCTCAACACCTGTAGTCATAACTTGGAGGGAAATTCACCTCCGAAAGCATGTAGCTGCCTATAGAATCTCAGAGCAAAACTGTCTTTCAAGCAAGGGCTTTCAATCTAGAACCCCAAGATGGTATCAAAAGATTCATGAGCATCTTCAAACTTTTACATCGTAATGGGTTACACCTGTGTGCACACATCTATTTTTTTGAGAAAGCCCACAGATTGTTGTCAAATTCCCAACAAAACCCATTATTAAAAACGTTTAGAGCTACTGACTTTGCTGTTAACTAGCCCTGTGACCTCCATCCTCATCTGAAGCTTGAATTCTCTCTGTATAGTTTCATTCATGCAATAATCCAATTTATGCTTGAACTCCTCCAGTGATGAAAACCTGACAGAATAGCTCAGTAATTGAGAACAGGGGTTTGGGAGGAGATGCTCCCATGCCCAGACCCTGGTGCCGACACTTTGTAACTTCATGACTTTGGACCAGTATTTCAGCCTCACTCATCCTTGGTTTCGTTGTCTATATAAATGGATTGTAATACCTCTTAGCTATTTTTGAGAAGATCAAATGAAATAATGCATGCAAACCTTTGAGCACACACAGGGGAGGTAGTAAGTGTACCGTAAAATGGTCACTGCTATTGCAGCATCGTCATTATTATTAGAGAGACAGCTCACTACTATGCTCAAAAAAAAAAAAACAAAACAAAACAAAACTCCTTTCTGTTTTTCCTTCATTGCAAAATTCTTCACCTTAATGTTGAACCAAAAACTACTTCCCTGCAGCTTGCAGTCAGTCATTGGTCTTTACTGGCACCTGGCATGCAGAACAAGCGATAGAGTTCAAAGCAGTCTGTCCTATCATTCATTAGCAGCATGCCAGGAACACTTGCATCCACAAATAATGTGTTCATAAGGAAGGGAAAAATTAAAGATGGAGAACTTTAGACTCAAGATAACAAAACGGGTTTTTTGTTTGTTTCATGAAGACATTTTGACAATCAAGATATACAGTTTTAAGTGGACTGTTTTAAAATTTAAACATCACTGAGTAAATCCAGCATCTGTTCACATTTACCATTTATCAAAAGATCTTTCCCTGTGGCTTCTATCAGCACCAGCACTGTCATTAACACAGTGTTTTCACTAATTCTTCTAGACCCTTCTCTTCCACTGTAACCATAAATGAAGCCACTCAGACAAAGTCAGTGTGTTACACACGACACTTTATGTCCTCCCAGAGCACAGCCAGTTTCTGTTCCTCATCCGCTGTTAAGCTCTGTGAGAGCAGGGGTAATGCCTGTCCTGTTTCCCTTCGAGTCTGTAACACCTCCCACAGTATCTGGCTCCTGTTAGGAACTTACTAGAGAGTTGTTGAATGAATGAATGAACCAGCTTACAAGGAACAGTAACGGGTGCAAAGTAAATCATGTCCTTTATTAATCCATAGTGCTATATCCAATTTAGGTAAGAAAAATGTGTGTTATAATTAAAATGAATTTAAGGACAGGTTTTGTATTTTCTCACTCCTGAAATCATTTGTTTTATCAGCTAAACACCCACAGATCTTGAAGTCATTCATTTCATCATCTGCTTTTATATCCTTTCAGTCATTCTTGTTTTCTTCTGGGCATTGAAGACTGATAATCCCTAGTCCCTAGAGATGTCAGGTCCACAGCTGAGAGCCATCAGCTACCCAATATATTCCCATTGTCCTTCTCTGGGAAGAGCCAGGGTGTCCTGAACTGCAGGGTTTGTTACCACCTTTAGGGAGCCAGAGATTTAAAGAAGACAATATTGAAGAGATATTGTAGACCACTAAGTTCGGTTCTTTCTGATACTTAAAAGGTCTTTAAGAGTAGGTACCTGGAGCTATATAGTGTTAGAAGCAAAAATAGTACATATGATTGAATCATGTGGTCTAGAAAGAAAATATTAATTCTCTAATCTTGGCAATTGTCTAGGATAACAAGACTGAAGCGATCCTGATTCTGCACACTCATTCTGGTCAGGGAACTGGTGGTGCTCTAGAAACCAAATCACCTTCAAAAATACTCTTATTAGTACTGATTAGGCTTAACGTAATACACTGGGCAAAAAAAGAGCCTCTGCCCTCAGTGATCTACTAAGAAACAAACACTTGAGCAGTTTTAAAATGATGATCTGAAATGACAATTTGAAAATAATATGGTGATAAAATAGGCAGCTAGCAAAAGAAATTTGCACTGCCAAAAATTTATTTAAAAGTTCAGCCTCGATGGGAAGCAAAGACATGAAAACTAAAACTTCAGTAAGACACAATTTTGGGGGTAATTAAAATCTGTAAAGATTCCAGAGGAAGCAAGGATGCAGTGCTGGTGACCACCGCGAGAAGCAGGCATTCCCAGCTGTGGCTGATGGAAGGAAAAGCAGACCAGTGGAGCCTTTCCAGAGAGCAATTTGGCAGCCTATTGCAAAAACCTTAATATGCACACCCTTTGACATAGCACTCCCACTTGTAGAAATATATCCTTAGGAAATTATTGGAGACATACATAAAGACATACATATGTGCAAAAATATTCATTGCAGCATAATTCATAATAAAAAGTAGGAAACTTTTAAATATCTGATGTTAGGGGATTTATTAAACTTCAATATATCCATACGATTGAATATTATACCTAAAATACTTGTATGTCACAAAAGAATTTTTACCAGGAAAATGTTTGCAATTTATTGCTAAGTGCAAACCCTAAAGGAAGAAAAGAAGCTTTCAATGCAGAAATTCAACAATACACCACCCTCCTGAGTTAGTTAACTCCTAGTTTCTTTTCAATCTTAATTCATTCATCCTCATCTCCTACGAGGTCAGTTCTCTTTATATGATGTCCTCAGAGCTCCATGGCCTCGCCTTCTTAGCGTTTCTCAACTATGTCAATAAAGTTGTAACTTGCATTTACTTGTGTGACTCTTTGATTAATGTCTGACTCTCCAACTAGACTATAGCTGAATGCGGGTAGGGCCTGTTCCTGGCACAGGATAAATGCTCAATATATTTTGAATGACACCACATTACTTAAAAATCTATATGTATGTGTACACACACAAAAGTGATGGAAATAATATTTCCACTGTTAATATTTTAATAATGAAGTCCCTAGGACTAGTAGGATGGTGAGTGATGTTTTTTCTTCCAGGTCTTCTGAACTGAGTATGCTATAGCACTTCAATCACTTTAAAAATAATAAATGTTATGGGAAAAATAAGTTTGCTAAATCAGCATAATGAGTGAGGTATGTCTTCAGAGGATCGTCCTTGAGCGTTTAGGAACACCTGGTCCCCTGAACACATGCAAGCAGGGCTGGGTAGAGGGTGGGAATTGTATCTGGTAGGATCTAGTATGTATGGAATCCTGAAGGAGGAACATGGAAGCTTTGGTCAGAGTTGGGAGAGACAGAGAAGACAGGGGCTGGGGCTCCAGGGTGCAGGGCAGAATGAGTAGGGGAACATCCGTACTGCCATTGCTCATTGCTGGAGTGAAAGGGGTCTGCCTAGAAGTGCTGGGAGGTGACACTGGAGAGGAAGGTGATGGAGAGACACGTGGTCCAGTATGGAGCCTGTAGTCAAAGGAGAAATCACTGGGGGTGGTGACATCCTTTGTTTAAGTTTAAAGAGGTCACTCTGACTGCCCTGCAGAAAGTGAACTGCAGGATCTGGACACAGCAGGGTCCATTCTGAGGCCGTTTCTATTATCTGGGCAGAAAAAAAATGAGGATCTGATATAAAACTTTGGCTGTAGGGATAGACAAGAAAAGACTGTTCAAGAGCTTCTGAGAAAAGAGAAACAGTAGAAAGAGTCAATAACTACATTCGATTTCTATCTTGGGTGACTATACGGATGGTTGTGCCATCAAATGAGATAGAGAATTTCAGGTGTATTTTAGAGGATGAGGAGATCCACTTCAGGCAGGTTGAATTTGAATCGCAGAAGAAACATGTGGGCTAGAAATTTAGACTTGAGCATCATCCACATACAAGTGATGGTTAAAACCTTGCAGGTGGATTAAATCACCCCAGAGGGGATAAGGATAAGAAGAGAAGTTGGTCATGAATGAGAACATATGACATATCAATATTTAAGGGGCAGGCAAAGGCAAGGAACTGTATAAGGGAAAGAGAAGCCATGTCAGAGGTATGGAACAAAAGACAAGGGAATAGAAATTTTGCAAAGGAAGAGTGATGAGGATGAGCAAATGCAACAGGATTTCAGTAAAAAATAGCACTGAAAAGAGTCCTGGAAAGAGTTGGAAGTTAGAAGGTGAGCATTGACAGAAATTTCCATAGATGTACCTAGAAGCCAAGCTGCAGTGGTTTGAAGAATGAATGCATTATGCAGAGTGAGATCTGTGACCTTTCTTCATTAGTAAAAGGAAAAGAGATTCGCAGGTATCTGGGACTGGGGAAGACAGGGTGAAGGCAAGAGTCTCAAGCCAAAGCAAGAGGTGTATGGGTTGAAAATAAAGGGAGAGTAAAGCAATATAAAATGAAGCCCCAAAGAAATCAGGAGGGAACTGGGCAAGGACACAACCTGTGGGTTAGCCTGTACTGAAGGAGGGAGGTTTCGTCTCTGCCTTGCAAACCAGTGTACCACCAGACTGTGGTCAGTGTATGAGATACAGCTATGCATATTACAGTTGCCAACATCTGCTAGGTACAATGCTGAACGAAGAGGTTTGCAAGGCTGCAGTTTATACATCAGCAACTCTGTACAACGTCCTGTAAATAAGAAGTGATAGACCACGCATAGTGTCAATGTAGCACAAAAGAAGAATCGTGTATTTCCTTAAACATGCTAGAGCTTTGCAAGATTATGTCAAAGAATGGAGTTACGGCAGTGAATACTCAAACAGTAACACCATGCTAATGGAAGACAGTGGATAGGTGATCATTAGAGATTTTTTTTAATACACACTGAGGCATTGCTTTTCTAATAAAGTCATTCCCGTATACTTATTTGCTGGTGTTATACACACGTTTGAGTCTTTTAACTTAATGGTGTGTGGAGAGCACAAAAAGGTTGAGAAAGCACTCCTTGCTCTCTGAGGCTGGAAGAAAGTTAATGAAGACAGGAATGGATACAGATGAGTTTATAGGTAGTGGAGGACCATGTCTAATCTCTAATGGTGAGGGTTAATTCAACCTCTTGACTAATCTAATTTTTCCATGTAAATCCCACAAAAATAAAGGTGAGTTTGGTGATGATAAAGGACATGGACCGCTTAACAGTTAATTCAGGAAGGTTCACCATAATGCCTTACCCAAGTGCAGTGAGACTCCCCTAACTGCAGCACAGTTCCTTGCATTCTTTTAATTTCCAGTGTGCATATCTTCTACACAAAATAGTTCGGCTGTACAGACATTCATGGCAGCGCTATTCACAATAGCAAAGACATGGAATCAACCTAGGTGCCCATTAACAGCAGATTGGAAAAAGAAAATGTACATACACACCATAGTGTACTACACAGCCATTAAAAAGAATGAAATTATGTACTGTGCAGCAGCATGGATGCAACTGGAGGCCATTATTCCAAGCAATTAACGCAGGAACAGAAAACCAAATACAGCATCTTCTCACTTACAAGCGAGAGCTAAATATTGGGTACACATGGACATAAAGATGGAAACAATAGACACTGGGGACTACTAGAGGTGGAGAGAGAGAGCACAAGGCCTAAGAAACTGACTTTTGGGTACTGTGCTCACTACCTGGTGATGGGATCATTCGTACCCCAGACCTCAGTGCCACACAATATCCCCTTGCAATAAACCTGCACAAGTACCCTCTGAATCTAGAACAAAAGTTGAAATTATTTTAAATAGTTCTGTTCTTAAATATATTCTGTCTGCAATAGACATTTATCAGGTACTTCCTGTTTTCCAGCATTTGACTTTAATTGGGGGGTCCACATAAAAAATTTCTGATCTTTGGAACAAATGTATTGATTCTAGAAAATAGTGTCCCTTATTAATTAATTTATCACCTCTTTATTAAAAATGCTAAGACGTGAGTTCAGTTGCGTCACTTCACTTTGGTCTAGTGTTCCTCAGTTCCAAGACCATTCTCTTTCCCCACTGCACATTACCTACCACCTTTATTATTTAGGAATAATATTTAAACCAATGCATTTTTTATTTTCCTTAAATGATTGTGCTCTTAAGCTTCCCACTTATAGAATCAATTGCTTTTGAAGACAGGCAAGTGTCTATCTACTAGAGCAAAGATGCAATGAGTATCAACGATGACTTTCTTGGGTTCTCAGCTGGACAACAGACTTTGTTGAAAGAAGAAAGATTCTCTCTAAATTCTGAACGCTCCCTGTAAGTATCAAAACCAAATGTGGTCAGCTTGGGTCATAGAGGATTACAAAACACCTTAATGTGCAGACCACACAGGCATCTGGACAGTTTGCTCCATGGGTTTCCTCCATCAGGAGACCAATGCCTACCCAAGTCTTGGCCTCAGGGTGGGGCAGGCACATGGCAAAAGAATACAGGCCCTGGATGGACCGAGTGGGAAGCTGAAAGCAAGAAGGAGACTGAGCCCCATTTCCAACTGGGACTCTAGGATGTGAAGGCCTCACTACCCCAAGACATACATAGTTAAACAGCAGATGGACTGAGATAGCCCCCTTTCCTTTTCCTCTACTGTTTCTTTTCTCTTTTCCTCATGATTCTCCACACCTATGCCTGCTGGCTAGGGAGATATTCAGAATTTCTAGTGAGCTCCAGGAGAAAATATGTAATTTATCTATCCTCAAGGCTTCTCTTATTCAGGCTCTGCTATAACTGCTTCAAGTTTCCTGAATTATTCCTTATTTGACATGATTTTCTCAACAGTCACCATCCCTCTCCCTTTGACCAGAATCCGGTTATCAACGCCTCCTTTATATAGACTCGAATATGATCTTTAGATGGGGTACTAGCACCATGTACAATGGGTCTGCCATTTTGCCTGCTCTGGTCACTACTGCTTGCAATGCAACCTAAGAATTCAAGCTCTATTTTATTCATTATTTCACAATGTGGGCTTATCTTAAGTGTGCAGTCAACCAAATTTCAGACCAGGTCTTTACCACCTGATACTCATGTAAACTGATTTTTTCTTTACACCAAGTCAGGACTTGACATTTTACCAGTTGAATTTCATCTTATTGATTTTGGCCCTTAATTCCAGTCTTTTGAGGTTATATTGAAATACCACTCAGTTCTAGCCATCTCTTATTCAACATTTTTATCAGTTAATTATATAAAGACATAAAAGATATACATATGAAGACATAAAAGATATACATATCAAGCTTGTGGGTAACACAGGAAGTCCTATATCCCTGGAGGCCTCCCTTTGGAATGACTCTAAAGCATTAATCAGCACATAAAAGAACAAGAGAATACCTCCCTTACTAAAGCACAACACAAAACTTGCCAAGCTTTTTGGAGAAAAGCTCCAGAAATATGTCTGGCTAAGGACTCAGACTGCCTTAACTCTTCAGTTCAGTGCACTGGGGTCAAGTCAGACAGACCTGTACTGGGGTGGCAGTTGTGAGAGAGTTACTTCATTTTTCTAAGGCTCAATTTTCTTATTTGAAAGTGAAAATCATGAAAGTAAGCACCTAATAATTCACCTATGACTATATAATAACTCCTGCATATCCAAGACGTTCTCATATCCCCACACCCAAAACACACTGAGATTCATTCCATCTGGGGAGATCCCCCCTCCACACACACACACAGGGAGGTACCTTCACCTACTACTGGCCTGAAGTCCAACAGTGCTTCCACTGTTCAGCGATCAAAATATACCCATAAGAATTAGCCTACTCATGGTAATAGGAAGTTTTTTCTTCTTGGCTGTGGTGTTTGACCGTTATAAATTCATTACACTCTAAACTTTTTATCTTATTGCCAAAGGTACAATAAGGCATACTCAGACTAACTCCTTGCTAAATTCTGCATGTAATACCTCTAACATATTTCCAGATTGACACTGACTTCCTATATTAGTATTCACTTGTCTCAAGATCCCCAAGCAGCAGTCTCTTTGAAGCCAATGTGTTGGACTTGGTCAATGAATAGTCAGTGTCTTGTACATAATTTCAATGATCATTTGCTGGTAGTTTTAAGTGTCCAGTAACTACATATTTTCTTTCTTTTCTTTTTCAATTTTTATTTTAATGACTCCTACCAAAAGCAGGTAGAGCTACTAGTAGTCAGAGGGTGAACTCTAGACAGACTACCTGGGTTCAAATCACAACTCTGCCACTTACCAGCTGTGAAACCTTGTAGGGATTATTCATTCTGTGTCTGAATTTCTTCATCTGTAAAGTGGGGTTAATAATAATATCCACCTTATACTCTTGTTAGGAGGGTTATGGATAAACATCTATAAAGATCTTAATGCTGATTGACATTATTTCTTGACACAAGTATACAAATAATCTCTACTTAATCTATTCTTTTTATTTAAAAGGTAAACACTCCTTTCTTCTAATTTGTACCACTTTCTAGGCAGCCCCAGAAGTTAGCACCAAGAAGTCTTCCTTACCTGTTTTCTTAATTAGTTCCTTTCTATTAGTCCTTTATGACCTTCCCATATCATTCATATTTTGGGGTCACAACTATATCTTTTTAATTTACATATATCACTAATTATAAGATGAATCCTCAATTTAACTAGTTTTTCAGAGGGAGTAATTTTAAAAATTGCTGCTGCATTATATATATATACTGTTTGTCCACATCCCAATTTGCAAAACCTAAATATATATATGTATGTTTTAAAGCAAATATCAGTATGTTAGACTCATATATATGACAGGTGGGGAGTTGAAGGAATGACAGAACTGCCCCACATATGGGACCGACTGTCCCACAACGCTCAGCTGGCCATCTTGCAAAGGCCGCGGATGCTACTGATCATAAAGGAGAACAGGTGAAAGAATTTGGATGATTTAGTATGATCCATTGTTCTTCAGAAAATACAAATTAAAATATTACTTGTAACATTATAGCTGTCTTTTAAGTGATAGTTAATCTTTCTGAGATTTTTAACTACAGTAAAATAAACATAACATTTACCATTTTAACTACTTTTAAGTGTACAATTTTACAATTTAGTGGCATTAAGCACATCCCAAAATGATGTGAAATCATCACCACTATCCGTTTCCAGAAACTTTTTATCATTTCAAACAGAAACTCTATATTCATTAAACAATAACTCCCAGGATTTTTTTTAACCCTTACCCCCAGCCCCTAATAACCTCGATTCTACTTTGTCTCTATGAATTTGCCTTTTCTAGATACTCATATAAGTGGAATCATACAGTATTTGTCCTTTTGTGTCTAGCTTATTTCACTTAGCATACTATTTCTAAGGTTTATGCATATGAATCCACATGTGATTTCACATATGGACCACAAAGCTCAGCTGGCCATCTTGCCAAGACTCTGGATGCTATTGACCACAGGGGAGAATGAGAAAAAAGACTTTGGATGAGGCTGGGAGTGGTGGCTCATGCCTGTAATCCCAATACTTTGGGAAACTAAGACAGGCAGATCACTTGAAGTCAGGAGTTCGAGACCAGCCTGGGCAACATGCCAAAACCCAGTATCTAAAAAAAAAAAAAAAAAAGAAAAAAGAAAAATTAGCCAGGAGTGGTAGCACATGCCTGTAATCCCAGCTACTCAGGAGGCTGAGGCACAAGAATCGCTTAAACCTGGGAGGCAGAGTTTGCAGTGAACCAACATCATGCCACTATACTCCAGCCTGGGTGACAGAGTAAGACTGTCTCAAAAAAAAAAAAAGAAAAGAAAAGAAAAGAAAGAAAGAAAAGAAAAAAGAATTTGGATGAGTTAGTATGACCCGTTGCTTCTTGGCTAAATTTCATTTTTTATTAAGGCTGAATAATATTCCATTGTATGTATATACCAGATATTGTTTATCCATCTATCTCATTAATAGACATTTGGATTGTGTCCACCTTTTGGCTATTATGGGTAAAGCTATAATGAAAACTGGTGTATAAGCATTTGTTTGAATTCCTGTTTTCAGTAATTTTGGGTATACATCTAGGAGTGGAATTGCTAGATCATGTGGTAATTTTATGTTTAATTATCTGAGGAACAAAAGGTTTCCATGGCAGATGTGACAGTTAATGTTCATGCTAGCAATGTGCAATGGTTCCAGTTTCTCTACATCCTCAACAACATTTGTTATTTTTCCTTTTTTAAAACAGCATTTCTCCTATATGAAGTGGACTAACTGCAGTTTCTATTTATACTTCCCTAATGTCTAGTGATGTTGAGTATCTTTTCATGTGCTTACTGGCCATTTATATATATTCTTTGCAGAAATATCTAAGTATTTAGATATTTTGCCCATTTTTGAATTGGGTTGTTGTGGGGGCTCTTTATATATTCTAGATATTAATCCTTCATCAGCTATGTAATTCATGTATATGTTCTCCCATTCTGTGGGTTGCTTTTTCACTCTCTTGATAGTGCCTTTTGGTGTACAAAAGGTTTTAGTTTTGATGTAGTCCAATGTATCTATTTTTTTTCTTTTGTTACCTGTATTTTGGTGTCATATCCAATAAATCATTGCCTAATGCAGTGTCACGAAGATTTTTCCTGTGTTTTCTTCTAAGAGCTCTGTAGTTCTAGTTCTTACATTTAGATGTTTATTACTTTAGGTATTTTGAGTTAATTTTTGTATATGGTGTTAGGTAGGGGTTCAACAGGATTCTTTTGTATGTGCATATACAGTTTTCCCATCACCATTTGTTGAAAAGATTGTCCTTTCCCCTATTAAGTGTTCTCAGCACGTTTACTGAAAATCAATTGACCATATACAAGAAGATTAATTTCTGAACTCTCTAGTCTGTTCCATCCATCTGTATATCTGTTCTGTTGCCCGTTCCATACTGTTTTGATTTCTGAAACTTTGAAATAAGTTTTGAAATCAGAAAATGTGACTTGTTCAACTTTGTTCTTATTTTTCAAAAATATTTTAGCTACTCAGAGTCTCTTGAGATTACATATGAATTTTAGGATGGGGTTTTCTATTTCTTAGAAACCTGCCATTGGTATTTGATAAGAATTACGTTATGTCTGCACATTTCTTTGGGTAGTATTGTCATCTTAACAATAGTAAGTCTAGCTGGGCGTGGTAGCTCACGCCTGTAATCCCAGCACTTTGGGAGGCTGAGGCGGGGGGATCACGAGGTCAGGGAGATTGAGACATACTGGTTACACGGTGAAACCCCGTCTCTTACTAAAATACGAAAATTAGGCTTGGGGCAAGGTGGCGGAGCACCTGTAGTTCCTAGGTCACTCGGGAGCTGAGGCAGGAGGAATGGCGTGAACCTGGGAGGCAGAGCTTGCACTGAGCGCGACGCACCACTGCACTCCAGGGGCCTGGTTGAACAGAGCGAGACTACATTCAAAAAAAAAAAAAAAAAAAAAAAGAACAAAAGAACAATAGCAAGTCTTCCAATTCATGGACATGAAATGTCTCTCCACTTGTTTACATCTTCTTTAATTTCTTTCAGCAATGTTTTCTAGTTTTCATCATACAAGTCTTTTGCCTCCTTGTTTAAATGTATCCCTAAATATTTCATTCTTTTTGATACTATTAGAAATGAAATTGTTTTCTTAGTTTCGTTTTGGATTATTCATTGCCAGTAAATAATAATGCAATTGATTTTTATGCATTGGTTTTGTATCCTGCAAGTTTAATGAATTCATTTATTAGCTCTGTTTTGTGTTTGGAATTTTTAGGGTTTTCTACATATAAGATCATATCAGCTGCAAACAGAGAGAATGTTGCTTCTTTATTCCAATTTGAATGCATTTTATTTCTTCTTCTTGCCTAATTGCTTATCTAGAACTTCTGATACTAAGTTCAATAGAAATAACAAAAGCAGGCATCCATGTCTTCTTCCTGCAACCTTAAAGTAAAAGCTTACAGTCTTTCACAATTGAGTATGACATTACTTATGGGTTTTTCATATATGGCCTTTACTAATAGTTTCCTTCTATTTCTAGTTTTTGAGTCTTTTCTTATCGTGAGAGGGTGCTGAATTTTTTCAAATTATTCTTCTACATTAAGATGATTACGTGTATTTTTTTCATTCTATTAATGTGGTAGATTACATTTATTGATGTTCAGATGTTGAAACATCCTTCCATTGTAGAAATAAAATCCACTTGATCAAGGATTATAATCCTTTTACTATGCTCTTGAGATGCAATAAACCATACAAAAGATCAACAAATTCAGGGGTTTGTCCTTTGAAAGAATAAATAAGATTGATGGAGCACTAGCTAGACTAATAAAGAGAAAAAGAGAGAAGATCCAAATAAGTGCAATCAGAAATGACAAAGAAGCATTACCACTGAACCTACAGAAATACAAAAAATCCCTCAGAGACTATTATGAACACCTCTATGCATGCAAACCGGAAAATCTACAAGCAACGGATAAATTTCTGGAGACATACAACCTCCCAAGATTAATCCAGGAAGAAATTGAAACCCTGAACAGACCAATCATGAGTTCCAAAATTGAATAGTAATAAAATGCCTGTCAACCAGAAAAAGCCCAGGGCCAGATAGATTCACAACTGAATTATACCTGATATACAAAGAATAGCTGATACCATTTCTGCTGAAACTATTTCCAAAAAATTGAGGGTGAAGGACTCCTCCCTAACTCATTCTAAGAGGCTAGCATCATTTTAATACCAAAACTAGGCAGAGACAAAACAAAAAAGGAAAACTTCAGGCCAACATCCTTAATGAACATAGATGCAAAAATCCTGAGCAAATTACCAGCAAACCGAATCCAGCAACACATCAAAAAGCTAATCCACTATGATCAAGTAGGCTTTATCCCTGGAATGCAAGGTTGATTCAACATATGCAAATCAATAAATGTGATTTATCACACAAACAGAACTAAAAACAAAAAACCACATGATCATTTCAATAGGTGCAGATAAAATGCAACATCCCTTCATGTTAAAACCCTCAAAAAACTAAGCATTGAAGGAACGTATCTCAAAATAATAAGAGCCATCTATGACAAATCCATAGTCAACATTATACTGAATGGGCAAAAGCTGAAAGCATTAGCCTTGAGAATTGGAACAAGATAAGGATGCCCACTCTCATCACTATCACTCCTAATCAACATAGTACTGGAAATCATAGCCAGAGCAATCAGGCAAGAGAATGAAATAAAAGGCATCCAAATAGGAAGACAGGAAGTCAAACTACCTCTGTTTGCAGATGATATGATTCTGCAACTAAAAAACCCAGTGGTCTCTGTCCAAAGCTCCTGGATCTTATAAACAACTGCAGAAATTTCAGGATACAAAGCAGCAACATTTCCATGCACAAACAACATCCAAGCTGAGAGCCAAATCAAGAACACAATCCCGTTCATAGTAGCCATAAAAGATTAAAATATCTAGGAATATGGCTAACGAGGGAGGTAAAAAATAAAAATCTGTGTAATGAGAATCACAAACCATTGCTTGAAGAAATCAGAGATGACACAAACAAATGGAAAAACATTCTATGCTCATAGATAGGAAGAATCAATATTGTTATAATTGCCATACTGTCCAAAGCAATTTACAGATTCAGTGCTATTCCTATCAAACTGCCAATGACATTCTTCACAGAATTATTTTAAAAACTATTATTTTAAAATTCATATGGAACCAAAAAAGAGCCTGAATAGCAATTCTAAACAAAAAGAACGAAGCTGAAGGCATCATATTACCTGGCTTCAAACTATATTACAAGGCCATAGTAACCAAAGCAACACAGTATTGGTACCAAAACAGACACATAGACCAATGGAACATAATAGAGAACCACAAATAAAGCCACACGCCTACAACCATCTGATCTTCAACAAAGTTGACAAAAACAAGCAATGGAGAAAGAACTCCCTATTCAATAAATTGTGCTGGGATAACTGGCTAAGATTGAAACTGGACACCTTCCTTACATCACATACAAAATCAACTCAAGATGGATTAAAGACTTATACGTAAAACCTAAAACTATAAAAATCTTAGAAGAAAACCTAGGAAGTACCATTCTGGACAAAGGCCCTGGCAAAGATTTTATGACAAAGATGACAAAAGCAATTGCAACAAAAACAAAAATTGACAAATGGGACTTAATTAAACTAAAGAGCCTCTGCACAGCAAAAGTAACTATCAACAGAAGAAACAGACAACCTACAGAATGAGAGAAAACATTTACAAATTATATATCCAACAGAGGTCTAATATCCAGAATCTATAAGGAGCTTAAACAAAATTTATAACACAAGCAAAAGACAAACAACCTCATTAAAAAGTGGGCAAAAGACATGAACAGACACTTTGCAAAAAAAGACATACATGCAGCCAACCAGCATATGAAAAAACACTCATCACTGATCATTAGGGAAATGCAAATCAAAACCACAATGAGATACCATCTCACACCAGTCAGAATGGCTATTAATAAAAAGTCAAAAAATAACAGATGCTGGCGAGGTTGTGAAGAAAAGGGAAGGCTTATACACTACTGGTGAGAGTGTGAATTACTTCAGCCACTGTGGAAAGCAATTTGGCAATTTCTCAAAGAACTTAGAACTATCATTCAATCCAGCAATCCCATTATTGGATATATGTCCAAAGGAATATAAATCATTCTACCATAAAAACACGTGTGTGTGTATGTTTATTGTAGCACTATTGACAATAGCAAAGACATGGAATCAACCTAAGTGCTCAACAGTAGACTGGATAAAGAAAATGTGGTACATATGTATCACAGAATACTATGTAGCCATAAAAAAGAACAAGTTTATGCCCTTTGCAGCAGCATGGATGAAGCTGGAGGCCATTATGCTAAGTGAACTAACATAGGAACAGAAAACCAAATACTGCACATTCTCACATATAAGTAGAAGCTAAACATTGAGCACACGTGGGCACAAAGAAGGAAACAACAGCTACCAGGTCCTACTTTAGAGTAGAGGGTGGTAGAAGGGTGAGGATTGAAAAACTTCTGTTGGGTACTATATTTATTACCTGGATGACAAAACAATCTGTACACCAAACTCCCGTGACACGCAATTTACCTATATAGTGAACCTGCATGGTACAGTGGTACATGTCCAAGTTTGTTATATACGTAAATTGCATGTCACTGGGGGGTTTGGTGTACATGTTTAAAATAAAAGTTTAAAAAATGCTCCTGAACTTAGTTTACTAGTATTTGGTGTTTGCTTGTATTTCGTGTTTGCCAGTATTGATGAATAGCTATTAATGGCTATTTAATAATTTGCATTCAGTAACATCCTTCAATCATAATTGTACCTCTCATGGACATCTAACAAGTGGGTCTATCATTGATCCAGGAGGATCCTTCATGCTCCGTCTCATTTATACCCACCTTCACTGCACTGGCACCCACTGTTCTGGTTTTCCTCCACCAGAGATTAGTTTGGCCTGTCCTTGAGCATTGTGTAAATAGATTTACCCAGCAGGTAGCCTTGTGTGTCTGGTTTTTCACTCAGCATGCCATTTTTTTCATATTCATCAATGTTGTTTTCTGTCTGTATTTGTTCCTTTTTATTGTCGAAACAAGTCCATTGTATGGATGGACTGCAATTCACCTGTTGATGAAAATTTATTTGGATTTTTACCTGTTCTTGGCTACTGTGAATAAAGCTGTGATGAACTCTTGGGTTAGAAAAAAAAGGTGTGTTGTTTAATTTCCACATATATTTCCTTCTGTTTTCCAGTTTTCCTTCTGTTTCTAGTTTCCACTGTGAGCAGAAAAGATGCTTTGTATGGTTTGAATCTTTCTCAATGTAGTAAGACTTATTTGGGGGCCTAACATATGATCTATCCTAGAGAATGTTTCAGGTATACTCGAGAAAAATGTGTATTTTGCTATTGTTGGGTGGTATTCTTTGTATGTAAGTCTGTTAAGTCTACTTGGTTTATAGTGTTGTTCAAGTCTTTTATGTCCTTACTGATTATCTGATTGTTCTACCCATTATTAAAAGTGGAATATTGAACTCTCCCTTCAATTTTGCCAGTGTTTGCTTCATGTACTTCGGAACACTGATGCTTGATGTGTGTATATTTACAATTGTTATGTGTTTCTGACAATTGACTCTTTTTTCAATATGCAACATACTTCTTGGTCTCTTGAAACAATTTTTGATTTAATGTCTATTTTGCCTGGAATTAATACAGCCACCCAGCTCTCTTTTGGTGACTGTTGATATAGAATATCTTTTTCCATTCTTTCACTTCCAACCTATTTGTCTCCTCAGATCTAAAGTGAATCTCTTGCGCACGGCATATAGTTGAATCTTTTTTGGTAGTCCATTCTGCCAATCTATGCCTTTTTATTGGAGAATTTACTCTATTTACATTTAAAGTAATTACTGATAAGAAAGAACTTACTCTTGCCATTTTGCATTTGTTTTCTGTCTTTTATTTTTTCCATTACTGCCTTGTATGGGTTTAGTTGATATTTTGTAGTGACACATTTTGACTCCTTTCTCATTTCCTTCTTTGTATAGTCTACAGATACTTTTTTTGTGGTTACCATGGTGGTCCTATATAATATCCTAAATTTGCAGTGATTTATTTTGAATTAATACCAGCTTAACCTTAATCACATACCAAAACTAATCTTATGTAGCTCTGCCCTCTTCTTTTATGTTATTGATGTCACATATTAGATCTTATGTATTGTCTAATTAAGAAATTTACAATTATTTTATTCCTTTGTCTTTTAAATTCTACAGAAAATTAAAAGTAAGCATATCAGTCAAAATGATAATAATATCAGCTTTTATATTTGCCCATATATTCAACTTTACTGGAGATCTTTATTTATTCATACATCTTTGAGTTACTATTTAGCATTCCTTCATTTCATTCTGAAGAACTCTTATTAGCATTTCTTGTTGGGCAGTGCTAGTTTAAATGAGCTCCTTCAGCTTTTGTTTACTAGAATGTCTTAATTTCCCTTTTATTTTTAAAGGACAGTTTTGCCAGATACACGATTTTTGGTTTTCAGGTTTTTTCCTTCAGCATTTTCAGGTCACTGCCATCTGGCCTCCAAATTATCTAATAAAAAATTAGCTAATAATTCCATTGAGGACTCAATGTACATGATTGATATGGTTTGGCTCTGGTCCGCACCCAAATCTCATCTTGTAGCTACAATAATTCCCATGTGTTGTGGGAGGGACCCAGTGGGAGATGATTGAATCTTGGGGGCGGGTCTTTTCTGTGCTGTTTTCATGACAGTAAATGGGTCTTATGAGATCTGATGGTTTCAAAACAGGAGCTTCTCTACACAAGCTCTCTTTTTGCCTGTGGCCATCCATGTAAGATGTGACTTGCTCCTCCTTGCCTTCTGCCATGATTGTGAGACCTCCCCAGCCATGTGGACATGTAAGTCCAATAAGCCTTTCTTTTGTAATTTGCCCAGTCTCAGCTATGTCTTTATCAGTAGCAATGAAACAGACTAATACAATGATGAATCACAATCTCTTGCTTATTTCAAGAATCTAGAGTTTGATGATAACATGTCAGTGTGATTTTCTTTGAGTTTATTGTACTTGAAGTTGTTGAGATTCTTGGATTTGTAGACTCATATCTTTCATCAAAGTGGGGAAATTTTCAGCCATTGTGTCATCTAATAACCTTTCTATTAATTTCTCTCTTTTCTCCTTCTGGGACTCATACAGTGCATATGTTGGTCCACTTGACAGTGTGCACAGGACCCTTAGGCTCTTTTCACTTTTTAAAATTCTTTTTCTTTCTGTTCCTTAGACTTGATCATTCCAATTGTCCTATCTTCACATCCACTTATTCTTCCTTCTGCCTGCTCAAATCTGTGTTAAATCCCTCTGTTAAAATTTTTACTTCAGTTACAATATTTTTAGCTCCAGAGTTTCTGTTTTGTTCCGTTATATAATTTCCATCTTCTCACTTCAGTTTTGCATTGTTTTCCAGATTTTCTTTAGTTTTTTGTTTATGCTTTCCTTTAGCTCTTTGAGCATATTTGGTTGTTAATTTCTTATCATGGGTGTATTTCTATCCTTTCAGTTCAAGTGTTAAGTTTCCTAAAAATAGTGACTATGTCCACACTTAATGCAATTCTGTGTCCATAACATCATATAGTGGAAAGATGGTATACCCTGCTACGAATAAACATGAGTTCAAATCTCACCTCTTGCTATATGATTCTATACAAGTCACTTAACCTCAATCTCTGCTTCTCAGCTTCCTCAAAATGTTGGTCATGATAATAACTGAGGTGGTGAATGTGAAAATGTCTGCTATAAATAGAAACCCAGGAACATGGTATTTATTTTATATAAATTGTGGCAGTGAACACATTCTTTTAAATGACACATACCTATTTATCTTTCTAATTAATTATTTGCTGTGTGCCAAGGTATGGGGTCACCAAATCTAGGCTAACCAAAGCTCGTATTTGTTTTTGACCCAAGCCCAGCATTGTTTTGGCACTACCACTGCTCTTTTCCTATTTCTGCAATCCATTCTGCCTACTTGAAAAGACAGCTTTAAAAGACAACTTAGACCCGCAGACAATAGATAATTTACTTTGGAACACTCAGTCTTCTCAGATTTTAGCTTGCAAACACAATAGACTCAGCTGATAGAAATAATGAAACCACCACATGCAACCTTCCTTGAAATGCTTGTGATTATTGGTTTTTAGCTCTCTACATATATTTGTGCAAATGTACCTATGTATCTTTGAACTATATCTCATGACCAATTCAGCCAACTCCAGTGATAGGAAAGGAAATGGTTAGGAATGAGGGGTGAACAATAATTATCTGCTCTTTTCTTTGTCTGTGTTTAGAACCAACTGAGGCTGGAAGATCCAAATATCAACTTAATTACTGACATAACTGTTGGAAAATACAACCTAAATTTGCAGCAATAACAGGCTTCCTAACACCGAACTCTGAAATCCAACGTACTTAACCTCTCAGCCATAGCAGTTCTATCCCATCAGCAAAAGTAGAACCTATGCTCTAAAATCTCCGCTGCAGAAGCAGAGGAGAATGTTAGTGCCTTGGGTAGATACAAGGAGCATGAGGAGAGGGGAGGGGCTGAGCTGCACTTGCCCAGTTCCTGACCCCTGGTTTACCAGTCAGAATTATCACTTCCCCTCCAAGCACGCCTCGATTTACAAATCTTCTGGGAACCAAGTTCTTTTGAAAAGAGACAATCTGAGCAAAGAGAGGGCCTCCCCACTCTGTCCTCCTCAGGGCTGCCCCTGAGGAGAGACAGCAGGCTGAAGAGAGAAAGGAGGTGCCCTGATGCAACAGGGAAAGAAACCACAGCCTGGCACATACCATCATGCCTCACATTCCATTGCTGCCCCTGGTAATGGTTTCTGACAACAAAATGTGGCTGGAATGCACACTCGTGTTAAATTACTGCTTTTGCGTGAGATAAGATAAAAGACATTTCTCTTGTGTGGGCTACTGAACAGAAAGTGGATCATAGGTGGTATTGCATAATGGCTCAGGAGCCAGGTTGCCGGCATTGTCATCCTTGCTCTGTGTCCTAGGACCAATTACTTAAGCTCTCGGTGCTTTGGTTTCTTCATCTGAAATAAAGTGAATTTTGATAGTGCCTACCTCACAAGGTTGTTTTGAGGCTTACATAGATTAATATATGCAAACTACTTAGAACAGGATCTCTGAGTGCTTCATAATTGTTGGCCATCATTACCTAAGTCTCAATTATGTTTACTAAAGAGAAGGCGAGGAGGGATGAACTATTCAGAAATTGGCTTCTTGTACAGAAACATACTCCCTTAAATATATATTGCTCATTTTCCAGTCCCAATATCTTCTGCTTTGGAGAGCCTGGGGATTGAATGGGGATTGGAGACTCCAATATATTAGGAAAAATTCGTAAGAACACCATTGAGATTTGGCAGTGAGAGGAAAGGCATGTGATTGCAGCATTCCGCTATGTGTACATGGGTCATTCAAATTCCCATTTCCTCTCCTTTCTGAAAGTTGCCACAACACCCATGAACCCAAGTCGTGGCTCACCCTGCTTCATATATGAGGGGAGAGTGGAAAGAGTACAGAGGGGGTGGTTCCTTGAAGTCAAGGGCTTCTTTCCCTACATGTGAGTCTTGTTACTTCAGAATGGACCACGGACTTCGACGTGGTTGAGACCAAGACAGGGTATAACTGCTTCCAGCTCTAAGGGCTTTTGCTGGACTACCAATAGGAATTGCATCATTGGCAGCTCAAGAGGTGCCAGGCAGGGCTGGGGCTGGACAGGAGAGAGAAAGCCAACCCCACATGAGGGGTCAGGAGTCAAATGGCAGGCCAGAGCCGGGATCTAATGACTGTGGCTCAGAGGCCAGGGGAGCACAAAGGAGCTAAGCAGGCCACTGGGATGATCCAAGCTGCAGGACACAGTGGGCTGACAGGGGGTCTCCAGTCCCAGCAAGACCACCTTTCAGGCTCTCCAAAGGAGTCCCAGCTGAGAAGCAAAGGTGACATACAGATCAGTCAATAGGATGTCAGATGAATTCAGAAGCAAGAACTAAGGGTTTGACGGTAGGTTAGGACAGGACTCTGAGCACCAACGATTGCCAGGGCTTCCTGTGGGTCCTATATACTGGGGTGCTGGTGAGGAAACTGAGACAGAATCCTTATATCCCAGGAGTTGGCCTTCTTTGTGGAGACTGACATTTGGAACATAAAGTAATAATTATAATTGCTGTTACCATTTACTAGATACCTACTCTGCCAGGAACAGGGTTTACTTTCACATTTTTCGTCTCTTTGAATCCTTACAATAACCTCAGAAGCACTGGTATTGTCCTTCACACGCTGGGATGTAAGTTCTATGCCTTGGGCCAAGGGACTTGGTTCTTTTCATTTCCAGCTATGTACTCAGAACCGAAAATAGCATGTGCCAGTCCAGAAAAGGAACTTAATATCTGCCGCATATTTATCTCTGTTTTCCAATGAGGACACTAATGCTTAGAAAGTTAAAGTGCCTTTCGCAAAGTAACATAGATCGTGAACAAAAAGTCAGAATCCAAACCTAGGTCTGTCTGAGCCCTAAGTTTGTGCTTTTTTCCATTTTTCTACTCCGTCTATCGTAGAAAGAATGTTGGCCTCACGTCAGAATAACCCAGTATCTAGTTTCAGTTCTACCTCTAACTGTGTGACCTTGGGCAACTGGCCTTATTTCTCTGGGCTTCAATTTTCTTCTCTGAAAATGAAAGGGCTCAGAGCAGCTCATGTCCAAGATTCCGTCCAGCTCTCTGGTTCTGCGCCTTCCATGGCTCAAGGGAGCCCCGTGGGATTGGTCTGAGTCACACTGGAGGGCTCTCAGGAAGCGGTGACTTGGAAGGGTCGGCTGATGGGCGGCCTGACCAGAAACGTGGAAAATGTAGGGCAAGCAGCTGCTAGAGTGAAAGAACAGCCGGTGGGAGTCTGGCTCTGTCTCCCATCAGGAAGATATTGAATTTCCTCACCCTCATGGGGAAGTGGCTGCTGCTGCTCTAGCCCAGGGAAACGGACATTTTGCAGCTCCAGGAGTTAGGCAGCTCATGTTTTCAGAGCCTTGTGACCAATCCAGTAGAGTGAGGGGGCCAATGATCTCTGGTGATTAGACCTAGTTGACATTTGGGGACTGTAAGATCCTGAATGCAGGATACTCATTCTAGCCATATTCACAAAATCCCCTTAATTAAAATTTCATTTTCAACTTAGATTTTAAACTCTCTTGCTCAGTAAGGTTCATCTATTTAAAACACAGCGGCCCAGAAGAATGAACTTAAAACAACCATGCAGTTGCTTTGAATTAAGTGCTATGTTAAAGATGCCTAGTATCAGATTTAACAAAGTTTTACTGCCTTGGCTTTAATGCTATTATTAAGAATAATTTGTGTATGTTTTTACAGGCTTACTCCCCAAAGTTCATATTATTTTCTTCCCAGGAACTCGAAAGCAGCTCACACGCAGTCTTTGACATCCCTTTCTCTCTTCTGTAGCTCCCTTTGTTCAGTGAGGTGAAGAAAAAGGCCTTGCTTGTTACATTACAGTGGAGATGTTTAAGCTTCTGGGAGATAGGCATCTTCCAGAATCCGGTGAAAGCTGTTAGTCATCTCCACTTCCACCACCCTTCCATCCCCAAATCACACGAGCACATACACACGAAAAGTTCCATGCAACTTGAAGTGTTCCGAAACTCCCTAAGCAAATCCACAGAGGTCTCTAATGCTAGGTTAAACTCTGGGTGATTTTAATACAGGGTGCTGGAATAACTGCAAAAACGAAAATAAAATGGGAGGTTGAGGCTGCAGTGAGCTGTGATTGCACCACTGCACTCCAGCCTGGGCAACAAAGCAATACTCTGTCTCAAAAATAATAATAATAACAATACATTAAGAAAAAAAAGTTGAACCTTGATGCTTACCACACACCATATCTAAACATTAACTCAAAATGGATCACAGGCCTATGACTAAGTGCGAAAACTACAAAAACCCAAGAGGAAAATCTTTGTTACTATGGGTCAGGAACAGTCTTCTTAGATATGACACAGAAAATATGACCTAGAAAAGAGAAAAGCGATAAACTGGAAGTCATCAAAATGAAAGACTTTTAGTCTTTGGAAAACATTGTTAAGAAAATAAGACAAGCCACACATTGGGAGAAAATATTTGTAACACATCCATCTCTGTCCACGTTTGCTCACATTTCAATGTTAACTCTTAGCTTTACAATAAAATGGAAAGGATACCTTTTAACTGGGCATCACACTAACTGAAATAAAATTTGGTTCTGTGACCAAGGCAGAGAAGGGGAAGGCACACTGGGTAAGCAACCAAGAATGTGCTACATCTACCATATAAAATTATAAAAGAAAATAGAATCTCAGTAGGTGGTAACCAAGCAGGTCCCACAAGTCTGATCCTGTCTCCAGCAATGTAGTAAAGGCAGAACATCATCTCTGCCTCGGATTCCCATCTGTGCCTAACACAAAGGAAGCCAGGAGAGACACTGGGCACTGGCTGCCTTGCCATGCCTGTATGCTGGCACCTTGGACATTCCCAGGAGTCACTGTGTGCACACACACACAAAAGAGCTCATGTGCCGATCTGGAACGCACAGACTAAAGAGAAAAGGGCAGAAGAGGAAAGACCACCATGGGTGGAGCTGTCTACAAGCTGTGTGGAGGACATGGTCCTGAACTCAGCCTTCAACGTGAGGGATTTCAGGAAGCCAGAGGAAGGAGAGCAGGCCTTGGACTAGAGCATGGAAACAGGTGTTGGGGGCTCCCTTCAAGGACTAAGAAGGCCACATGCCCGACCACAGCAGGAGGGGTGTGCTGAGAACAGGAGTTGAAATTGCTCTGAGCCAGGTCAAATTGGAGGCTGAAAGTCAGCCAGCCAGGGAATTTGGGGCTTGATGACAAAGTGGGCTGGCTCTCCTAGAACCATGGGGTGACTTGATGAAAGCTGATTCATTCAGATCTGCTGCTTCTCCTCCAAACAGGGCCCTGGTGATGAACTTTCTCCACACCCACCTTCAGGGAAGATGCACTCACTCATTTCAGGGGAGGAACGTCCCTCTTGCTGCACCAGTCACAGGTATTGGTCATGGAGCACCAGGGCTCTCTACTGCAGAACCTCATGCAGCCTCGCACACTTTCTCAGCACAGCACCCAAAAAACATTACCAAGTAATCAGAATGGGCATTTGGGACACACCCAGCATGGTGGGGGCTGACAAACAAACCCTGCCCTTGTTCCCCCAACCCCACCCCTGCCTCCAGGGCCCCCCACTGAACATCTACCCCACCTCCATCGCCACCGTCATTTCTCTTCTGCTGTGTGTGTTCTTTCTTTAGGCAGCAGCTGTTTTTCCTGTCACTGCGTAATATTCATTTAAGCCTGATTTCACCTGGGAAAAATGCTGGAAATGCACCAGAATCCAGAGTGATGTGGTCATGACCAGATCTCTCCAGGACGACCTGGAAAGCTGAGTCCACTTGAGCTCACAGGACGGCTGGAGCTAGGCCAGAATGGAGAGGCCGCTGGTGGGCCATGCCCCAGTGACCCCAGCCTGAGGGATGGCAGCCAAGCTGGTGAGGAAGAGACAGAGGAGGACCATGTCAGAAACTCACAAGGACAAGTGAGGGGTCCTGGTGAGAGCGTAATGAGTTCAATCACCAGGGACAGCCCTGATCATCCATTGGTGTCCTCACCTGATGACTGGCAACACATTCTAAGGGTGGGTGTAAGGGTATGTGGCTCTTTCATCCTGGAGCCTCTTCCGGTCTCCCAGAGCTGCAATCACCTCAGCAAGCAAAGCAGAAGAAAAGAGGCCACTGTGTTTATGGCTGGGGTAGCTGCTCTCGTGTAAAAATCAGGGGGTGAAACAAGGTGCTTTTGAAACCTGTTCAAGGCCTCCTTCCCTCCCAGAACATCATCAGAAGAGAGATTTTGCCTCACGCTTTTCTCCCATGCATGTGTCTGTCTCAGAGTCGCCATGACAACGCTGTGTATGTTTGCATGGCTGGAATGATCCAGAGATGGAAAACGAGGCCAGGGCGGACCAGAGCAGGGAGTCCAGCCGAAATTCCTCTCTGATCCTCTGCAGGCGATCCGTTAACAGAAAGCTCCCTTGCCCTTCTGAGGTTAGTCTCAGAGCCTGCTTCTGCCAACAGCTCACAGGAAAAAAATCACAACCCTCAACAGTGACTCCTGGGAACGTGCATCAAAACCTGTTTTCCCCTAACAGAGTTGTATCAGGTAGGGATTTGCCATGAGAATCCCCCAGGCCCTGAAGTCCAAGGTGCCAACACACAGGCATGGCAAGGCAGCCAGTGCCCAGTAGCAGAGGGGGTCCGGGGAACCACCCAGCACTTGGTGGGAGACAGCAGGTATGTCAGGAAGTGCTTTGCCACGTCTCACCTGTTTCCCTCATGCCTGACACTTCTTCTCTATGCCATGTGGACTTGGAGAACGAAGCTCTGCAAATCTGTATGAGACCCCTTTTGCTAGAGAGACCTGCACCTCATGCTGATTCTTCCTCGGAAGACAGCCGCAGTGGGTGTTCTTAGCAATTCCTCAACAGACACAGCCAGCCTCTTAACCATTTATTTGTCTCTGAATCACCTCCCAACCTTTTCTCAAATTGTGGGAGCCACAAACTGGATGACAGGGAGGATTCAGCCCAGCGTGGAGCCCAAGGTGGGGCCAAGAACCCTATAAATGAAACTGATTTTTTGGCAAATCACATGAGCATATGCATAATGACCAGCATTTAAACCAGTGTCTGGCACATATTAGGTGCCCAAAAATATTTATTAAACAAATAAGTAAAGGTCCCATAGATAGCAGAGACATGGAAAGTGTTTCCCACCTAGAAGTTTGGTGAGTTTACTTTCAAGGGGTGCAGAAAGACTATTAAATAGGATGGGATTTTAAGCTAATTGTACTTCAAACCCACGCCTCCTCACTCCACAGCCCCGCCCCCTTACATAAACTGATTCTCACAAAAACTTCAGGAGCAGAGAGTTCAACATTTACTTGACCATGATCCACTTGGTAGATCTCAGTTGGCTGGTAGGGTGTATTTTTTCCACTCTGAGGGCCAAAGATTTTGGCAGATGGCAAATTGGGGTGAAGGGGAGACAGAGTAAGTTATATAAAACACCACCAACACTCTTCTCCTGTAGGTAGTAAAAACAGCTTCCTAGGTTAGCAGCACTGAGCCAAATTAAAAATGCACTGAAATGTATTTTACAGGATGGAGATACTGTTCTAAAAAGAACGTGAGCACTTTCCTGAATTTATATGCTGCTTTATTGCTGATCAGTTCTGCAGCAATCCAAGAACTAAGGTCATTCAGTCATTCAATGAATATCTGTAAATCTACAGCAATCATTCTCAACCAGAGCAATCTTGTTCCCTAAGGGGACATTGATAATATCTAAAGACATGTTTGAGTGTTGCAACTGGGGGAAGGATGCTAATGGCATCTTGGGGAGACCAGCTGCTAAACAACTTATAAGGCACAGAACAGACCCAACCAAAAGGCATCATCTGCCCCAAAATGTTGGGAAAACCTAGACAGCAATAGAAACACTCAGTAGCACAAAGTGAGGCATCTAAGCCCGGAGCCTCCGGGAAGGCTTAGCAGATGGAGTGATGAGTGCACTGAGACATGAAGAGAATGAGTAGGAAACATAATTAGGAAAGAAGTTCTCAAGCAGAAGGACCTACATAAGCCAAACCTGGAGATGAGCATTTAAAGAACTGCAAACAGAGCAGACATTCTCTTAACCACCCTTCCCTTGTATTAACTCATTTCCAAAAAAGGCCAGGTGCGGTGGCTCACACATGTAATCCCAGCACTTGGGAGGCTGAGGCAGGTGGATCACTTGAGGTCAACAGTTTGAGATCAGCCTGGCTAACATGGTGAAACCCCATCTCTACTAAAAATACAAAAAATTAGCTGGGCATGGTGGTGGGCACCTGTAATCTCAGCTACTCCGGAGGCTGAGGCAGGAGAATTGCTTGTACCTGGGAGGCGGAGGTTGCAGTCAGCCGAGATCTCTCCATTGCACTCCAGCCTGGGCAAGAGAGAGAGGTTTGGTCTAAAAAAAAAAAAAAAAAGATAAAAAATAAAGGTATTAAAGGTTGTAAAAGGCTTATGGAAGTTATATCTTATGGTCAAAATTAATATTTTATAGATTATAAAATTTTGAAAAAACAGATTGATTTCATGCTGTTTTATTAGTGCTTATTTTTGGGAAAATTAAGTCTCCTCTCTCAAAGAATGAAGCATTTTACCTTTTTAATTAATTCTTGAGTTATCACTTTAGTCAAATGAACGACTTGTTTTATAATGACCTTTGATACCAAGTGTTTTAACTTTTGATATTTGATAAATTTTCCAAATGAAATTATAAATTATTTCTTTTCTTACCTAATTAATCCTTTAAGATACTAGGTTCCCTAAAGTTCAAAAATGACATAATTTGGCTTATTTGGTATGAAAATTATGTAAGAAACATTGCCAAATATAATATGATGTTTGGTTGTCTTTAGGCTATGTTTATCTAAATATGTTATTGGATATGTGTTTTAAAATTACGGGAAACTCTTATAATTCTGATATGATTTAGTGTACATTATCAGTAACAATTACAATTCTTACATTAAATTCTTGTGTGCCACAGAGGTAACAAATTTATATGCCAATTGTGTCTTTGACTATAGTTGCCATAAAACTTTTTGTCATCCACAGACAATCACTGTCTTGTTTTGGTCCTCTTTAGAGATTTATAATCAACTATAAAACTCTAACAGGTGCTCTTAAATACAAGTTTCTGATAACTTTGGAGACTGTGATGTCAGAATAGAAGAACAACTTTCAGGACTCATACTCAAATGTTCATGAGTATCAAGCACAACAGGAATTAACTATATGACTGAAGTAATAGACGACTGAAGAAGTCTTTACGACATTTTGCTTACAACATTGCTGATCCCTTATTTTGTTTTTTTAAGTCAAGGACACTTTTCTTTGGAGTTATTAACAGCTTTTAAAAATTTAGTATACTCCTATAACAAAATGTAGAACATATTCGTTTCTCTCTACCTAATTTCTCCAGAATTTGGAAACTATTAGTGACTATTCTTTTTTGTGTGTGTTTTTGAGACGGAGTCTCACTCTGTGGCCCAGGCAGGAGTGCAGTGACTGGATCCCAGCTCACTGCAAGCTCCCCCTCCTGGGTTTACACCATTCTCCTGCCTCAGCCTCCTGAGTAGCTGGGACTACAGGCACCTGCCAACTCGCCTGGCTAGTTTTTTGTATTTTTTTAGTAGAGACGGGGTTTCACCGTGTTAGCCAGGTTGGTCTCGATCTCCTGACCTCGTGATCCGCCCGTCTCGGCCTCCCAAAGTGCTGGGATTACAGGCTTGAGCCACCACGCCCAGCCGACTATTCTTAATTTACGACAATACAGTTATTTGCATACGTGCAGTAAGAACCTGTTTTTATTTGCCACAGTACACAATTGGAAAAGCTGGTTATCTTACCAAGACTTTGACTGGAATGGTGTGCTTTCCTTTATGGTATCAAACTTGACTTGTGGTGCCAATAAAAGCCTCTTTGGAAAGCTGATCTCATCCCTTGTCTACACAGTCCCAGTACAGGGCTCCTGACCTGAAGTAAGTAAAAATGTCACTTTCTGACAGTCTCATCCAACTCATAGGTATTTAGTGGTATAAATCTATGATTAGGCTTGGCTTTGAGAAAGCCTTACCTGATATTCCTTCTATAAAACCAAGTTCCACCAAAGCCAATTTAAAAGCCTATGTAAATAAATAATTATTCCTGATGCATGTATATAAATAATCAAGCCAAGTATAATAAAGCAGGTCAGTCCTACCGTGATTTGTCTTTAGGGAAAATGGGAAACTGGAGAGAGAAAAATTATGTTCCAAATACCTATAGTACACCTGTTGTTAGAATCATCTTGCCTAATGTTTTTCAGTGTTTATTATTTTCTACAGTTTGGCCCGAATTCTAATTTTCTTTGCTATAAATCTTCAAAGTAATGTTTTTATTAGTTTTCTTCTTTTTTCTCACATTTTTGCTAATTTGGAGTCACTGAAAGCTAAGCTGTGCTTTTCTAACGCCCTGTGGACTGAAGCTAGACAAGTTAAACTTCAGAAGAAAGTAACAACAACCTATTTACATACACAAGCCACTTTCATACCTGAAGCCTATTGATTTACGGACTTCAGAGTAATGTGGCCTATATTGATTTTCCAGGAATGTTCTTTTGGTTGTTGTTGTTTTCCTCCTTTCTTCCTCCTATTTTCTCTTCATAGGACATGAGATTTCACAGCCTGCTAAAAATGACCTTTCCTAATAAATCAGGACCTACTCATCTATGAATTAACTATCCTAGCCATTAGAGATCAGATGAAACCTGAGACAAGAGACTTATTTTCTTCTAAAATATTTGTCCAAAAAATTTTAAAAGTAAAGGGGGGAAACTGTGAAAGGAAAATGAATCTTGAAGCCCCCAAATCACTAAGTTAAAGGGAAAAGTCAAACTGGGAATTGCTCAGGGCAAATCTGCCTTCCATTCCATTGAAAGTCACCCCTCCTCTCACTAAGATAAATGCATATCTGATTGCCTCCTTCAGAGAGGCTAATCAGAAACTAAAAGAAATGCAACCATTTGTCTCTTATCTAACTATGACCTGAAAGTCCCCTCCCTACTTCAAGTTGCCCCACCTTTGTGGACCGAACCAATATTCATCTTACATATGTTAATTGATGTCTCTTGTCTCCCTAAAATGTGTAAAACCAAGCTGTGCTCTGATCACTTTGGGCACATGTCATGAGAACCTCCTGAGGCTGTGATGGGTGCCCATCCTCAACTTTGGCAAAATAAACTTTCAAAATTAACTGAGACCTCTTTCAGATATTCAAGGTTCACAGTAGCTGGAAAGAAAGCGACCAATTACATTAAGACATAATAATATAATGTCCATGAAGGAATGGAGAGAGGAGAGGAAAATCAAAAGAACTTGAGAAGCTCTAGACAAAGGAAGAAGATGGTTTCAAAATGAAGGCACGGCTGTTTTACCAAATGCTAATAAATGATTCCAGCAAAGCTAAGTCTGCATAAAGACATTGGGGCATCCAGATTAAAATGCGAGTTTGAGATATGACTTTGCTACCTTTTTTTTTAATTGAAATTTGCATGAAAAGATAGGCAATATTGAAATAATCCTGGAAACCTAGAAATAGCCATCTCTGACTCAGATTATGTTATTCATAGAAATAACTAACAAAGTAAAAAGTGTCTTCTAAGAACACAAAAGTCAAGAAAGTAGTATATCTGCATCCCTGTTTCTACAAAAAGTAAAATAAAATAAAATAAAAATTTTCTGGGTATGCTGACACATGCCTATAGTTCTAGCTATTCAGCAGGCTGAGGACAGAGGATAGTTTGAGCCTAGCAGATCTTGCCTTCAGTGAGCCATGATTGCTACTCCACTCTAGCTGAGGTGAAAAAATAAGACCCTGTCTCAAAAAATTTTTTTACACATTCGTATACATACATATATACAAATATCTATTATATATCTACATATCTAGTTCATAAATAAATATGTAATATATATTATATAAGGTATATTTGATTTATGTAAAATATATATATAACATAAATAACCTTCCAATTAAAAAAGATATAAAATCTAATATAATAAAGTTGAAAATATCTCAGAGAGAATATGACATGCAGTCAGGACTGAAATTTATTCCATATCAAATAGAGGAGTAGAAAATATAGCTTCAATTTATTTTCTTTATAACTTTTACAGAGCCATTTACTATTCACTGAATATTCATGAGCTCTTCAACATTTCGTTTTCCCTTTACAGTTAAGCAGACTCTGGGTTTAGTTCTGGGGAATGGATTGTGAATGAAAGTGCATTATGTCATTTCTAACCAGAAATATTGAAGACTCATTATGCAACCCTCCAGCTCTTTCTTTCTCCATTGTGTCATTCAAGATGATCATGGGTTATATACAGTGAGAATTGAGCTCCATCAGCTTAGATTTTTGATCAGTGGTTTGGAACATAAATCTCATCAATCTGTAATAGACATGAAGCATTAGCAAGATGTAGAGTTGTATTGCATTAAGCCACTGATATTTGTGGGCTAGTTGTTATGCAGTATTATTTAATTTTTCTGCAAAAAGCCAGATGGTAAATATTTTAGATTTTGTGGGCTCTGCAGTCCCTTTTTCAACTGCTTAACTCTACTTTTATAGCACAAATGCAGCTACATAATATATGAACAAATGAGTTCGGTTGTGTTTCAATAAAACTTTACACAAATAGGCAGTGGGCCAGATATGACACTTAAGCTATAGTTTGCTGGCATCTGATCTATATTATATAGATAATAAAATAACAAATTTTATCTTATTAATGAGCTCTTACATGCTGGGTAGTAAAAATATGAAGTTTTATTTCTTTATGTTTAAATTGAGAAAATGCTCTGTGTTGTCAAGGAAAAAAATCTTTGTTATCATTTCCATCTACTCGCTACATCTTTCTAAAATAATGTGTCTTGGTATATGGGAGTGGAGAGTCTAAATGTAGGTAGGCTAAATTAACTTGTGGTGGTAGTTGATTGTGCCCTCTGGTACATCTTTGTTCCTGGGCAATGTGCTGGCACTTGATGCCAAAGTTGGTAATTTCTTACCTAGTTTTTTTCTGGATTGAACAGAATGTTGGTATATTCATATCTGTAAATTCATACATATGAATTTAGTCCCTAAAAATATGATGTTAAATAACATTTATGCACAGGGGCAATTCCATAAAATAAATAATGTACAGCCCAAAGTATCAGTAGAGTCTCTCATCAGAAATCTTCACCTAGGTGAAGTATGTTGAGCCTCCACTCACAATTCACATCACCTCACATGTTAAACCTAGTCCTGGCTGAGACGTTCAAGATACATGCTTTCCAAACGACCATATTAAAGTGTCTGAGGGAAACTACAGAGACCAAATATCACTAATAATATTATTTTGCTATAGTTCTACCACATATGATCTGAGGACAACGTCAAAGGATTATACTTATTGGATGTGGGATATAAAGGATTTCTATACAAAGCTTCCCATACTTATGTAATATACATCCCTCTTTACACCAAATCTAGTGAGGGAAATTTATTTTCTTCTTCCATCAATATGTCTCCAGTTTCAGAATTATTAGTAAGTTTTCCTTTTGCTTCCTTAATGTCGTATTAACCTTTTTCATGATATCAATTTCATGTCTAAACTTTAACAGTGGACAGGAAAACTGTATACGATGCTGTGCCCTCCAATACAGTGACCACTAGCCTGATGTGACTAAATTATAAATACTTAAAATTAAAGTTTACAGAACTGTAGAAAGTCTTATTGTGCAGCACTGCTATAGACAGAACTCAAAAGAACTGTCTGCCATTGGCGGTGTGTGGTGGCTCAAGTCTGTAATCCCAGTACTTTGGGAGGTTGAGGTGGGCAGATCACTTGTGGTCAGTAGTTTTAGACTAGTCTGGCCAACATGGAACAATCCCTTCTCTACTAAAAATAGAAAAATTAGCCAGGCCTGGTGGCATCGACCTGTAATCCCAGGAGGCTGACGTATGAGAATTACTTGAACCCAGGAGGCGGAGGCTGCAGTGAGCTCAGATCGCGACATTGCACTCCAGTCTGAGCAACAGAGTGAGATTTCCTCTAAAAAAAAAAAAAAAAAAAAAAAAAAAAATTGTCTGCCATAGGGTATATAATGCCTTGATACACAGACCCTCTACTGTCTCTGGCCATAAATCTAACGCCTTAATTTAAGAGGCGAATGGTTAGAAAGATACAAGTTCTCCCAAATCTCTCCACTTTCTTTCTGTGTCCTGACGGAGAATCACAGTGTCATAACCACTCTGTGACCCAGCCAGCTGCAGGTTTTTTTTTTTTTTTTTTTTTTTTTTTTTTTT
>NW_016805314.1:361126-364297 GCF_001698545.2 Rhinopithecus bieti | reverse complement strand
TTTTTTTTTTTTTTTTTTTTTTTAGCAGTCTTGAACATCTTCAAGCACTAAGAAAGATATCTAGGCTCAGTAGAGAGAAACTGGCCCCATTCCTGAGCCAAATTCCTTAAGCCCTCATGTAAATTCCATACTGTGAGCCCCCTTTACTGTGGACATACCTAGGGAGAACATCCTTTTTCCTCGTCTGTCATGAGCATTGCTGCAGCCACCCTCCACATAAGTGCTCCTAATAAATGCTTTGTTTGGACTGATACCCTCGAGATTAGTGCTTCTTTCTTTGGAATCCCAACTGCCCCATCTCAGTTCTGTTTGAGACACTCCCTTGTGAGAATTTCTCTGCTTCTGAGTTTCAGTTTTGTGCACTCCCGCTGCACAGTCTATAGGATGAAGCAATCGCCGTGGGCAGCCGGATTCCCAGGAAATGATGCTGGGAAAAAGAAACTCACAGGGAGATCCAGGAATGGCCTCGGGAGTCTGTGTGGGGCTCTGCTGCCCCCTTGCTTGTTGCTTGCAGACTGCTCTGGAGTACTGAGATACCCGAAAGGCTCCAAAATCCAGCAGGCTTGACTAGCCTGATAAAGGGTATAAAATTGCAAATGACCAGCAAGGAAGCCAGGTGCTTAGTAGTGGAGATAAACTGGCTCCTGTTATGGGCAGCTACCCTGACAGCAGAGACTCGGCTGGTGGCCAATAATAAGGTGCACAAGTTAAAGGAGGAATTACAACTGGAAAGTGGCATGCACTCCACTCCCCTCCGTTATTCATCTACAAGCAGGAAAAATGGAAGGAAAATGGAAGGAAGAAAGAGGCTCTGCCAGAGGCGCTCAAGGAACCCACAGCCTCAGTCCTGGAGAGCTTTGGGTTGCTGCAGTGACAGCTCAGTCCCACCTGCTGGCGGTGAACAGAGGGGGAAAAAGAAAATGATAGAATATATTCACACTATCATTTTCTGTGTGAGCTTTAATTATTATTTTTTAGTTTTAAATACTATAAAACATAAATCCTTGCCTTTTAACTAACTGAAATGACTTTTTCAAAATTCTTAGACCAATGTTTAGCACACGGCCGGCAATAAGAAACTATTGATCCTCATGCTCCATTCTAGATCCTTTCTTTCTACTGAGTTTCTTTTTCAGGGTTCAGTCATGCTGTCACTCTTAAAGATAATCCTGGTGCCTAGATCTCTTCTGCCCTTCTGGCATTTCATTAAGGGAACACTCTCTTTCAGCAAGCCTCCTTCTCTATGCAATACTCACTTAAATAAAATCTCTACCTCTTTTCCAATCTGGAGCTCCCTGATGCTGTCTGGCTGCCTCCAATTCTTATTCCTCTCTACAGGAAACTTACCTAGTCTGCTTCTCTCCTATGTAGTTGATCTCCACTGTTTGTTCTATGCCATCCCTGAACTATGCCATCCCACTGAAAATTTAGCTCTTGTTAGAATATAAGTGAGAGGATATAAATATATTTTACTTAGATTATTTTGGTTACCTGCAAAATTATATTTAATGATAATAATCCATATATTTATCAAGTAATTATAGATTCATGAAATTATTTTCCTATTTAAATATCATTAAGATAAATGCATTTGCCTTTATCTTAATACATTTATCTTATCCCACATTCAGTACTACAAAACCATGAAGCTGAAATGAATTTCATTGCTGAAAAGACATATTATTTCTTAAACATTTGATAAGACCAATTTTCATTTTTCAGAAATGACATTTCTGGGCAGCTGCCTTTGTTTGCATTACTATAAAGAAATAGCCATGGCTGGGTAATTTATAAAGAAAATAAATTTATTTGGCTCAGGGTTCTGCAGGCTTTTCAAGAATCACAGTGCCAGTGTCTGCTTCTGGTGATGGCTTCAGGAAGCATCCATTCATGGCAGAAGGTGAAGGGGAGCAGCTATCATGTGGCAAGAGAGGAGGGAGGAGAAAGAGGCAAGAGATGCCAGGTTTTTTAAACAATCAGTTACATTGTGAACTAATAGAGTAAGAACTCACTCATTATCATGAGGATGGCACCAAGCCATTCATGAAGGCTCTCCCTCCATGACCAAAATACCTCCCTTTAGAGTCCACCTCCAAGATTGAGGAGCAAATTTCTTTTTCTTTTTTTTTTTTTATAAAACATTCCAAATTTATTAACTTAAATAACTATGAATCTGAAAGAAAACACATTAGAAAGTTAACAGTGATCACCTATGAGTGCTATGATTGAGGCCTAGTTTTAATTTTAAAAAAATCTTTTGTTTTGCAAACTTTTTACAATGAGCATTATCACTTTTACATTTAGGAAAATCTTTAATTTCTTTTTTTGTTTGTTTGTTTGAGACAGGGTCTTCCTGTCACCCAGGCTGGAATGCAATGGTGAGATCACAGATCACAGCAGCCTTGACCTCCAGGGGCTCAAGTGATCCTCCCAGCTCAGCCTCCAGAGTAACTGGGACTATAGGCTAGTGCCACTACGCCTGGATAATTTTTTTTTTTTTTTTTTTTTTTTTTTTTTTTTTTTTTTTGTAGAGTCAGAGTCTCACTTTTTTGCCCAGGTTAGGGAAACCAAATTTCAACGTGAGATTTGGAGAGGACAAATATACAAACTATATCAGCAGTGTGTAGTCTTATGAAGTAATGCCTTTTATTATAAGTTACAATACATTCTCCTTTAGCTATATTCAATGCAGTTTCTTAAAGGTTAACTTCTAAAACAAATTCCTCATCATTTAAAAAAGAAACTGTTAAAGTGCATAAAATGTTCATGGCAATTTCTGTATGAAGTGCACAGAATATGATGATGTTTACTTAAGTGTGTGTTGCTTAGCTGCACAATTTTCAGTTTTGCTATACTTTTATATAAAAACACAATTTTGATTTTTAAAATTGGTTATGTTTGCATTTTAAATATTAATTAACCTACTCATGTTCACCAAATTGCTTATCTGACATGAAAATGTTTCAAATCAACTCCTTAGTCTGTAATTTCAGATTAATTAAAGTGGCAAAATTAGAATACAGAAGTGCAAGTGTAAAGAAAGAACTCATCTTAAACTTAAGGTATGTTGATTTGCATTTAGAATGAGAAGGCATGCTGGCAATAATGCTTGCAACTCAGTCTAAAAGGAATAATGAAATCTGGTGAACTAAACTTTGCGGGGGGGGGGGG
>NW_016805314.1:351962-358698 GCF_001698545.2 Rhinopithecus bieti | reverse complement strand
GACTGAAAAGAAAACCTAAATATGAGAAAATAAAATAGATAATCTGAATTTAATTTGACTAAAATCACTTTTCTTTTCCTATTTGGAGGTTTTCAAGAATAGGGTGAACATTTCAGAATAAAAATATCCACATTACACGATGGCTTCAAGACTGGATTTGAAATATTTGTGAAAGGTTTGATTCAGTTCAATTCTAAGACTGTCTTAGCAATGGACCACTGATACATTTAAGAAGCTTGATAGACTAATCTGTTATTAAGGATTGGTCTAGATGCTCTCTGAAAGAAGAATAATAATGAAAACAATTGAAAGTCAGAAGACTATTCAGAAAACCAGTTCAGCAATCCAGGCATTGAATAATGAGTGAATAGGCAAGAAAAGTGGCAGTGAGAATTGAAGAAAACATTGATTGAGAATTATCCTGAAAACCGGTAAACTAAATGTCCTGATTGGTTATTTGGAGAAAAGAGAAGGAAAAAAGTCAACTTTATTTAGCAATGTCTAACTTTAGGATTTATAATAATAGATAAACAGGGAAGTAAGATGAAACCTTTTGTTTTGAGGCAAAGAAATTTATCTGACTTAATACAGGGAGAATTTGAAATTACATATGGTCATTCACAAGAAAATGTCAAATAAGTAGAATGTGAAGATGAAACTCCAAGGAAACATTAGAACAAGAATCAAACATTTTATAGCCATAATTTTAGTGTTATATATAGCACTATGAATGTAAATGGACTCTTTAAGGAAAAGAGCTAGAATTTCAAGTAACTGAGGGATGAATGATATGATTGTTTTTGCCTCCATGTAAAAAAATGGGAGCATAAAGTGCCAGAAAGTTTTGGGTAGAGTTAAACAGAACAATCAAGCATGATAATTAAAATGGGAGGAGAAGGAGAAAAATTAATAAAAAGAATATGAAGTCAACAGTGTCCAATCTGCAGAAAGTTTAAGGAGAGATTTGGGAATGAGACTGTTGGATTCACTCGTGAGAAGAGTTTCTAAAGAAAGCTTACCCTAATTTAAAGAATGAGATTAGTGGTACGGAAATATAGTTGGCCCTGTATATCCCTGAGTTACACATCCATGTATTCAACCAGTCTCAAATCAAAAATATTCAGAAAACAAATCTCAGGAGGTTATGCAAAACTTGAACTTGTAGCTCACCGATTACTATGTCAATTCTACGCAATTATGTGTAAACACTGCATTAGGTATTATAAATAAATTAGAGATTATTTAAAGTATATGGGAGGATATGTGTAGGTTATATGCACATACTATGCCATTTTATTTAAGGGACTTGAGCAGCCACAGATTCTGTTATCCACTGAGGACCTTGGATCTAATCCCCCATAGATCTCAAGGGATGACTGTAATATCTTGGCAGTAAACTTTTCAAAATTAATGTTCTTTTTATATAAGACAATTTTTATATACCTGGTCATGACTTTCAGTTGATTTTGAAATCAATTCAGTGGACCTCTAGGGCCAGCATTTTCACAGTAAGAAATAGAATAAGAGCTACAAGATTATGATACAATAGAATAGAAAGCATCAGAGCAGGATTAAATGTTGTGTTGACAGACTTGTGTTTCATTCGAGTGTGTGCATGCATGTGTGCTTGTGAATACTAAGTCACAATGTTACACATATTTCATACAACGACCCTTTGACAAAAATGTTGAACAGCAAATAATACGTTAATATATATATAAACATTAAGGAGGGGCAGGAGTCTTGTTTAGCAGATAAAACTGAGAGATTTCCAGAAGGTAAAATAATTAACTAAAGAATATCACATAGAACGGAGGGAGGATTTAATCACATATACTGCCAGTTAGTACAGGAAAGCCAAGACACTGCTCTCCCTATCCATTAGAAACAAAGATGCAAAATTAGGAACTTGTAAATTTTTTTATTAAATTTAAGAACAACTACGTGTTTCATATTTTGTTTTTTGTTTTTTTTTATTAAGATACTTTCTTATTATATCAATTTAAGGATCACAGATAAATTGAAGAGAAATCAGTTTCCATTTACCCTCTCACTTCTGCCCCACTCAAAGCTTCCTCTGTTATTACTTTTCAATTTTTGTAGGTACATAGAAGTTATATATATTTATGGATTACATGAGATATTTTGATACAGGTAGGCAATGTGTAATAATCACATCAAAATAAATGGCATATTCATCACCTTGAGCGTTTATCTCTTGTGTTACAAACAGTCCAATTATACTTTTAGTTATTTTTAAATGTACAACTAAACTATTTTCACTATAGTCACCATGTCTTACTAGCAAATACTAGGTCTTATTTATCCTTTCTAATTTTTTTGCACCCATTACCCATTTCTAATTCCCCCAACCTTTCCTCCACCCTTCCTAGCCTCTGGTAACAATCATTCTACTCTCTAGCTCCATGTGTTCAACTGCTTTAATTTTTAGCCCCCATAAATGAGAACATGTGAAATTTGTCTATCTGTGCCTGGCTTATTTCACTTAACATAAAGACCTCCAGTTCCATTCATGTTGTTGCAAATGACAGGATCTCGTTCTTTTTCATAGCTGAATAGTACTCCACTGTGTATATGCACCTCATTTTCTTTATCCATTCATCTGTTTATGGACACTTAGATTGTTTCCAAATCTTGGATATTGTGAACAGTGCTGCAGTAAACAAGGGAGTGCACATATTTCTTTGATATCCTGATTTCTTTTCTTTGGGGTATATATCAAGGTATGGGATTGTTGGATTGCACAGTAGCCCTATTTTTAAATTTTGAGGAATCTCTAAACTGTTCTCCGTAATGGTTGTATCAATGTACATTCCCACAAACAGTGTACGAGTGTTCCCTTTTCTCCACATCCTCAACCAGTGTTTATTGTCTTTTGGATATAAGTCATTTTAACTAGAGTGAGATGATATCTCATTGTAGTTTTGATTTGCATTTCTCTGATGACCAGTGATGTTGAGCACCTTTTTGTATACCTGTTTGTTACTTGTATGTCTTTTTGAGAAATATCTATTCACATCTTTTGATCATTTTTTAATTGGGTTATTAGATTTTTCCCCTGTAGAGTTGTCTGAGCTTTTTATATATTCTGTTTATTATGGGAAGTTTGTAAGTATTTTCTTCCATTCTGTGGGTTGTCTCTTCACTTTGTTGATTGTTTCTTTTGCTATGCAGAAGCTTTTTAACTTGATACAACCCCATCTGTCTATTTTTGCTTTGGTTTCCTGTGCTTGTGGGTTATTACTCAATAAATCTTTCCCCAGTCCAATGTCTGGGAGAATTTCCCCACAGTTTGCCTTTGGTAGTTTCATAGTATGAGGTCTTATATTTAAGTTTTTAATTTAATTTGATTTGATTTTTGTATATGGTGAGAGACAGAGGTCTAGTTTCATTCTTTTAAAATGAATATCCAGTTTTCCAGGACCATTTATTGAATAGACCATACTGTCCTTTCCCCAATGTGGGGCACCTTTGTCAAAAAGGAGTTTACAATACATGTATGTATATATTTCTGGGTCCTCTATTCTATTCCACTGGTCCATGTGTCTTTTTATGCCAGTACTGTGCTATTTCAGTTACTATAACTCTATAGTATAATTTCAAGTCATATAATGTGATTCCTTCAGTTTTGTTCTTTTGCTTAGGATAGCTTTGGATGTTCTAGGTGTTTTGTGGTTCCACATAAATTTTAGAATTGTCTCTTCTATTTCTGTGAAGCGTATCACCAGTATTTTCATAAAGATTGCATTCAATCTTCAGGTTGCTTTGGGTAGTATAGACATTTTAACAATATTAATTCTTCCAATTCGTGAACATGAATATCTTTCTATTATTTGTGTGTCCTCTTCAATTTCTTGCATCAATACTTTGTAGTTTTCATTGTAGACGTCTTCCCTTCTTTGGTTAAGTTAATTCCCTGGTATTTTATTTTATATGTAGCTGTTATAGATGGGATTGCTTTCTTGATTTCTTTTTCAAATTGCTTGCTATTGGCATATAGTAATGCTACTGATTTTTGTATGTTGATTTTGTATCCTGCAACTTTACCAGATTTATTTATTGGTTCTAATAGTTTTTTGGTGAAGTCTTTAGGTTTTTCCAAACATAATATCTTATCATCTGCAAACAAGGATAATTTAACTTATTCTTTTCCAATTTGGATGACTTTTATATCTTTCTCTTCTCTGAATTGCTTTAGCTAGGACTTCCAGTAGTACGTTGAATAACAGTGGGGAAAGTGGGCATCCTTCTGTTCCATATCTTAGAGGAAAGACTTTCAACTTTTCCTCATCCAATATGATAGCAGCTAAAAGTCTATCACATGTGGCTTTTATTATGTTGATGGATGCTCTTTCATACCAAAATTTTTAATGTTTTTATCATGAAGTGATGCTGAATTTGAGCAAATGATTTTTCAACATCAACTTAAATGATCATATGGATATTGTCTTTCATTCTTTTGATACGATGTGTGTGTTGAAATATCCTTGCATCTCGTGATAAATCCTGCCTGGTCAAGATAAATGATATTTTTAATGTACTGTTTAATTATTTGCTAGTATTTTGTTGAGGATTTTGCATCAATATATTCATCAGTGATACTGGTCTGTATTTTTTTTTTTTTTGATGTCTCTTTTTATATGGTTTGGTATCAGGGTTATACCAGCCTTGTGGAATGAGTTTGGAAGTAATCCCTCCTCCTCTATTTTATAGAATAATTTGAGTAGGATAGGCATTATATCTTCTTTAAATGTTTGGTCGAATTAAGCAGTGAAGTCATTAGAACCTGGGTTTTTTGTCTCTGAGAGATATTTTATTACAGCTTCAATGTCATTACTTGTTTTTGGTCTGCTCATGTTTCATATGTCTTCATGGATCCAAGTTGGTAAGTTGTATGTGTCTAGGAATTTAACCGTTTATTCTAGATTTTCCAATTTATTGGCATGCAATTGTTCAAATTAGCCACTAATAATCCTTTGAATTTCTGTCATATCAGTTGTAATGCCTCATTTTTAATCTCTGATTTTAGTTTTTGGGTCTTAGCTCTTCTTAGTATGGCTAAAGATTTGTCAGTTTTATCTTTTCAAAAAACAGCTTTTTATTTTATTGATAGTTTATATTGTTGTATCCATTTCAGTTTCATTTATCTCTACACTAATTGTTATTATTTCTATTCTTCTACTAATTTTGGGCTTGGTTCGGTCTTGCTTTCCTAGTTCCTTAAGACGTATCCTTAGGTTTTTTATTTAAAGTTTTTTCTTATTTTTTTTGATGTATGCACTCATAGTTATAAGCTTCCCTCTTAGTACTGCTTTTGCTGTATCTGATAGGGTTTGGTATATCAGGTTTCCATTATCATTTGTTTCAATAAATTTTTTTAGTTTTATTACTTTTTTCACTGACTCATTGGTCATTCAGCAGCAAATTGTTTAATTTGTATGTGTTGTATAGTTTCCAAAATTCATCTTGTTATTGATTTCTAGTTTTATTCCACTGTGGTTAGAGAAGATGTTTGAGAGTATTTCAGTATTTTGAATACTTTGAGACTTTTTTGGTGACCTAACATATGGTCTATCCTTGTGAATGATCCACGTACTGAGGAGAAGAATGCGCGTTCTATAGCCACTGGATGAAATATTATGTAAATATTCATTAGGTCCGTTTGATCTATGGTGCAAATTAAGTTTGATGTTTCTTTGTTAATTTTCTCTCTGGAAGATCTATCCAACGCTGAAAGTTGGGTGTTGAAGTCTCCAGCTATTATGTGGGGTTTATACCTTTATTTAGCTCTAATAATATTTACTTCATCTATCTGGGCTCTCCAATGTTGGGTGCATATGTAATTAAATTGTTATATTATCTTGCTGAATTTACCCCTTTATCATTATATAATGACTTTCCTAGTTTCTCATACAGCTTTTGGCTCGAAATCTGTTTTGTCTGATTTAAGTATAGCTACTTCTGCTCTTTTTTGGTTTTCATTGGCATGAAATAGAAATATCTTTTTCCACTTCCTTATTTTTAATCAATGTGCTTCTTAATAGGTGAAGTATGTTTCTTGTAGGCAAGAGATCATTGGATCTTGTCTCATCCATTCAGCCACTGTATGTCGTTCGATTGAAGCATTTAGTCAATTTACATTTAATGTTATTATTGATAAGTAAGAACTCACTCCTGCCCCTTTGTTATTTGTTTTCTGGTAATTTTGTGGTCTTCTCTTACTTCTTTCCTTTCTTCCTGTCTTCCTTTTAGTAAAGGTGATTTTCTCTGGTGGTATGATTTAATTTTCTGCTTTGTATTTTTTTGTGTATATGTCGAATGTTTTTTGATTTGAGGTTACCATGGAGCTTGCAAATGCTATCTTATAACCCATTATTTTAAGCTGATAACAACTTAACACTGCTTGCTTAAACAAACTGACAAGCAAATAGAAAGCTAATACCAACTGAATACTTTAACTTCATCGTCCTGGTTTTTAGCATTTTGTTATTCTTATTTATATCTTATTGTACTGTCTATGTCTTGAAAAGTTGTAGTTACTATTTTTGATTGGTGCATCTTTTAGTCTTTCTACCTAGGCTTAGAGTAGTTTACACACCACCATTATAGTATTATAATAATCTGTGTTTTTCTGTAAACTTAATTTCCAGTAAGTTTTACACCTTCACATAACGTCTTTTTTTTTTTTTTTTTTTTTTTTTTTTTTTTTTTTTTT
>NW_016805314.1:339547-351753 GCF_001698545.2 Rhinopithecus bieti | reverse complement strand
TTTTTTTTTTTTTTTTTTTTTTTTTTTTTTTTTTTTTTTTTTTGAGATGGAGTCTCACTCTGTTCCCAGCTTGGAGTACAGTGGTACGATCTAGGCTCACTGTAACCTCCATCTCCCAGGTTGAAGTGATTCTCATGTCTCAGCTTCCTGAGTAGTTGGGACTATAGGTGTATGCCACCATGCCTGGCTAATTTTTATATTTTTAGTGAAGATGGTGGTTCACCATGTCAGCCAGGCTGGTCTCAAACCTCTGACCTCAAGTGATCCACCTGCCTTGGCTTCCCAAAGTGCTGAGATTACACGTGTAAGCCACCACCCCTGGCCTTTCTTTACATGATGTCTTATTTTTCATTACTAAACCTTTCTTTCTGATTGTAGTACTCTCTTTAGCATTTTTTGTAGAACAGGTCTGGTGTTGATGTAATTCCTCAGCTTTTCTTTGTCTGGGAAAGTCTTTATTTCCCCTTCATGTTTGAGGGATATTTTAACCAGGTATACTCTTCTAGGGTAAAAGGTTTTCTTCATTCAGCACATGAAAATGTCTTGCCACTCTCTCCTGGCCTGTAAAGTTTTCACTGAAAAATTTGATGCCAGATGTATTGGACATCCATTGTATATTATTTCTTTCTTTTCTCTTGCTGCTTTTAGGATCCTTTCCTTATCCTTGACCTTTGGGAGTTTGATTATTAAATGCCTTGAGGCAATCTTCTTTGGATTAAATCTGCTCTGTTTTTTGTAACCTTCTTGTACTTGGATATTGATATATTTATCTAGGCTTGGGAAGTTCTTTGTCATTATCCCTTTGAATAAACTTTCTACTCTTATCTTTTTCTCTACTTCTTTAAAGCCAACAACTCTTAGATTTGCCCTTTGAGGCTGTTTTCTAGACCCTGTAGGCATGGTTCATTCTTTTTTGTCTTTTTTCTTTTGTGTCCTTTAACCATTTATTTTCAAACAGCCTGTGTTCTGCCAATCTATGTCTTTTGATTGGAATGTCTAGTACATTTATATTCAATGTTATTATGGTCTTTAGGCTGTTTGAAAATAAATAAATAAAGAGTGAGTCTTCAAGCTCACTAATTCTCCTTCTGCTTGATCAATTCTACAATTAAGAGACTCTGATGGGCTGGGCACGGTGGCTCATGCTTGTAATCCCAGTACTTTGGGAGGCCAAGGTGTGTGGATTATGAGGTCAGGAGATCGAAACCATCCTGGCTAACATGGTTAAATCCAGTCTCTACTAAAAAACACAAAAAATTAGCCAGGAGTGGTGGCATGCCCCTTGGTCCCAGCTACTCAGGAGGCTGAGGCAGGAGAATGGCATGAACCCGGGGTGGGGGAGCTTGCAGTGAGCTGAGGTTGTGCCATTGCACTCCAGCTTAGGTGACAGAGTGAGACTATCTCAAAAAAAAAGAAAAAGAGACTCTGATGAATCTTTTACTCTGTCGATTGTGCTTTTTCATCTCCAGAATTTCTACTTGTTTCTTTTGAATTATTTCAATCTCCGTTAAATTTATCTTGTAGAATTCTGAATTACTTCTCTGTGTTATATTGAATTTCTTTGACTTTCCCCATTATTTTGAATTATTATTTTGAATTCTCCATCTGAAGGAACACATATCTCTGTTTCTTCAAATACATAAGGCTCCCTGGTGACTTATTTCATTCATTTGATGAAATCATTTTCCTATTTGATGCTTGTTGATATTTGTCAGTGTCCATGCATTAAAAAGTTAGCTATTTATTGTAGCCTTCTCAGTTTGGTCCTATTTGTGCCTATCCTCTTGGGAAGCCTTTCTAGCTATTCAAAAGGACTGTGATCTAAGCCATTTCTGCATTAGGGGGCACTCCAAGATAAGTAATGCTGTGTTTTTTGCAGATCTATAAAGATACAACCTTCGTGATCTCTAACATCTGGGAGAATTCTCTGGATTGTCAGGCAGATACTATTTTTCTCTTCCCTTACTTTCTTCCAAACAAATTAATTATCTTTCTCTGTGCTGAGCTACCTAAGGCTGAGGGTGGGGTGACATAAGCAACCCTGTTACCACAACCACTGGGACTGCACAGGGTAAGACCTGAAGAAAGCACACATTGGGTCTTGCCCAAGGTTCACTACAACCACTACTTAGCTACTGCCTATGTTTGCTGAAGGCCCTAGGGGTCTACAATAAAGAAGAGGCAAAGCCCGCCATGTTTGTGTCCTTTCCTTGAGCTGGCAACCTCCCCCAGGTCCCAGACAAGTCCAGATATGTTATCTAGGAGGTAGAGACTGGAGTCAAAAATCTTAGCAGTCTCCCTGGTGTTCTAGTCTACTGTGGTTGAGCTGGTTTTCAAACCACAATACATAGTCCTTCCCACTCTTTCTTCCCCTTTCCACAGGCAGAGGAGCCTCATTCGTGGCCACCATCACCACAGGCCCACAGGGAGTACTGCCAGGCTACCACTAATGTTATCTTAAGGCCAAAGCGCTCTTCAGTCAGCTTATGGTGAATGCTACCAAGCCTGGAATTCACCCTTCAGGGCAATGGGTTCCTCTCTGGCCCAGGTCAGGTCCAGAAATGCTGTTCAAGAACCAAGGCCTGACATCAGGGACCCCAAGAGCCTACTTGGTGCTGTACCACATTGTGACTGAGATGGTAACTAAGGTGAAAGACAAAGTACTGCTTACTTTTCCCTCTGCTCTTCTCAAACAGAAGGAGTCTCTCGCCGTAGCCACCATAGCTACAAATGTGCTTGTTCTCCCTTCAAGCCAGCACATCTCTGCGTCTCACCCAAGGCCTACAGTATAGTTTTGGTTATCACTGCTGGTTATTCAGGGTCCAAGGGTCTTTAGTTAGCCATCGAAGGATCCTGCCAGGACTGGGTCCTTCCCTTCAAGGTAGCAGGTTTCTTTCTGGTCTAGGGTGTGTCTAGAAATTTTGACCAGGAGCGAGGGCCTGGAATGGGGGCCTCATGACTCCAACCAGTGCCCCATTCTACAGTGGCTTAGTTGTTATCCAAGATGCAAGAGAAAAATCCTCTTTACTCTTTCCTCTTTTTTCCTCAAGCAGAAGGAAGCTGTGTTGCTTGGGGCTAGGGAAGGGGTGGTCCAAGCACTCCCTTAGCTGCCCCAGCTGGTGTCTCAGTAAGGTATGAACTCCCGCGTCCACTGGCTCTGAGCTCAGTTCAGCACTAGGACTTGCAGTTACAGTGATCTAGACTGCATTTCAAGTTTAGTTAGGTCCCCAGTGTACTTCAACCCACAATGGCAAGGCCTGTCAGAACTCAAGTTTCAACCAATGGGTTGAGTGATTCCCCTCTGGGTAGGGGTGGTCTGAATGCTTTCTCCATGGGTACACATCAACTGTGTTTGACCTGGTTTTGATTTCTGCTTTCAGGGAAACACTGAGTTCAATGCCATGTCTCACAATTACTGTGTTCTCCTTCTCCCAAGAGCATGGATTTTCCCATACCATGCAGCCACTGTCAGTGGATGAGGCAGGGGCAACAGCACCAATTCAAGGCTGTCTTTCCCACCCTCTTCAGTACCCGCTTCAGCAATGTGAAATTAAAACCAAGTACTATGAGTGCATACCTGATTTTTGGTTCTTATGAAGATGTTTTTTTGAGTAGACAGTGGTTGAATTTGGTGTTCCCTTGGGAGAGATGATCCATGGGATCTCCTATTCCACCACCTTGCTTCATTTCTCTAGTCTTTCTACTATTAACATTATGCATTAGTGTGGTACAATTGTAAAATATTGATTAGCTTATATTGCTACATTATTATTAACTAACCTCTACAATTTACATTAGGGTTAACTCTGTGTTGTACATTCTATAGGTTTTGGCAAATACATAATGACATGAATCCACCATTACAGTATCATACAGAATTGTTTTACTTACGTAGAGTTTTGCTGTGCTCCACCAATTCATCTTTCTCTGCCTCCCTTCAATCCCTGCCAACCACTGATTTTTACTGTCCTTATAATTTTGCCTTTTCAGGATGTCATATAATTGGAATCATACCCTTTTCCAACTGACTGCTTTCACTTGGCAAAATGCATTTAAGGTTTTATCTTGTCTTCTCATGGCTTGATAGCTCATTTCTTTTCATCATTGAATAATATTACATTGTATGGATGTACCGTAGTTTGTTTATCCATTCCCCCATTGAAGGACATGTTGATTGTTACCAAGTTTGGGCAAGTACCAATAAAGCTGCCATAAATATTATGCTCAGGTTTTCGTGTGTGCTTACAATTTCAAATCATTTGGGGATACACCAAGATGTGTAATCACTGGATTACATGGCAAGTGTATCCTTACTTTTGTAAAAACTGCTAAACAGTCTTCTAAAGTGGTCATATTATTTTTCATTCTCAACAGCAATGAATGAGTTTCTTTTGCCACACATCCTCACTAGCATTTAGTATCTGTCAGAGTTTTGGATTTGGCCATTTTAAGATATATGTAGTGGTATCGTATTATTGTTTTAAATTCAATTCTACTAAAAACATTTAACATTGAGCATATTTTCATATGTTTATTTGTTACTTGTGTGTCTTCTTTTGTGAAATGTCTCTTCAGATCTTTTGCCTTTTTAAAATCTGGGTAACTCGTTTCCTTTTTTTGAGTTTTAAGTGTTCTTACTATATTTTTAATAATAGTACTTTATTATATAGGTCTTTTGCAATTTTCAAAAGACTCTTGCTTGTCTTTTATTCTTTTAACAGCATCTCTCAGAGCAGAAGTTTTCAATTTTAATGAATTTCGATTATCAATCTTTTTTCATTTATGGTACTTTTGGTATTGTATTTAAAAGGTCATTGCCAAACACAAGGTCACATAGATTTTCTCCTGTTTTATCTGCTAGCTATTTTATAATTTTGCGTTTCACATTTAGGCCGATTATTAACTTTCAGTTAATTTTGCTGAAAAGTGAGAGTTCTGTTTCTTAATTAATTTTTTTATGTGAATTTCCATTTATTCCAGCACTATCTGTTGCAGATTATCCATTCTCTATTGAATTGTCTTTCTTTTTTTTATCAAAGATCATTTGACTGTATTTCTGTGTATCTATTTCTGGGCTCTCTATTCTGTTCAATCAATCTATTTATCTGTTCTTTTGCCAATACCACGCTGTCTTGATTACTATTGCTTTATAGTAAGTTTTAAAGTTCAGTAGTGTCAATCTTCTGATGTCATTTTCTTTTAATGTTGTTTTTGGCTTTCTGAGTTTATTTTATTTCCATATAAATTTTGGAACTACTTTGTTAATATCTACAAAACAACTTAAATTTTTATTGAGTTTGCTTTCATTCTATGGATGGTTCACTTATTTTACTTTCCTCCAGTCAGTTTAATTAATTTCATGTCTTAATTTTTTATTTATTTTAGTAATTTACCCTACCTATACATATACTATTATAAATATTTCTATCTTTCTTTTATTATTATTATTATTATTATTATTATTATTATTTTACTTTAAATTCTAGGGTACATGTGCACAAAGGTTTCTATCTTTCTAATCAGATTGATATCAGGTTAACGTTAAGATTTTATGTAAGAACCATGTCATTTTCAAAAACTTTATTTAATTCTTGCAAAATCATTTGAATTTTTTTTTCCCCATAGGATTGACAATTAATTTTCTATTTGGCATGGCTTTTTTTTTTTTTCTTAGAGATAGCTGTCATATAGCTATGGCAGACTGAACATAAACAAAACAAAATAAGCAAAAATGTTTATGTCCTAATGCCAGACTGGACATAAACAAAAATGTTTATGTCCTAATGTCAAGAACTTGTAAATACATTGCCACACATTGCAAAAAGGCTTTGAAGATGTGGTTAAGTTAAGGATTTTGAGATTTCTTGGTTATCTAGCTGGGACCAATGCAATCACAAAGATCTTTATAAGACATATGTAGAGGGATCACATACATGACAGGTGATTTGATTATGGAAGCAGAGAAGTGAAAGAGAGGGAGAGATGAGAGAGAGAGAGAGAAAGAGAGAGAGAGAAAGAAAAGGAGAGAAGGGTGAAGGCAGATGTCAGAAAAAAGGAAAGATGCTATGTATCTAGATTTGCAGACAGAGAAAGAGGACTTGAGCCAGTGAATGCAGGTAGCATCTATAATCTGGAAAAGGCAAGGAAATAAATTAGACTATAAAGCCTTCTGAAGGACTGGGCCAGCTGACACCTTGATTTTAGCCCTTCAAATGACTTATGACAGAATTGTAAAATAATAAAATACGTTGTTTAAAAATCACTGCTTGTGCTAATTTGTTACAGTAGCAATGAACAACTAATATTGTTTTCAATTGTATCTTTCAATATTTTTCTGCTTAAATTTTCTAAATGTATTATTTGTATTGTTTTGTTAGTAAATTTTGAGAAAAAATAAGTGGAAATTCAACCATCTCCGCCATAGGTGTGTGTATGTGCATGTATAAATACATTTATGTGTTGATATGCAGCTATGTATACGTGTAAATATATATGCATGCATATATATGTATGAATACATATACTATGACTAGAAAAAGAAGTTTTCAATTTTATTTAGTCAAATATTATCTTATTTGAATACGTTCTATAACACAGCTTTCTAATTTATCATTTTTCAGTTGTCTAAGAAAGTTCAGATATTACATGAAATATAATCATATATGTTTCCAGAATTCCCTTAAGCTTAGTTTACAAAATACTTTAAATATAAATCTATGCTAAATCCAATATTCATTTCAATCTGGTGGTTCAGTTTAGTATTAATGTGCAAAGCATGTTTTAACAAGAAAGCTTAAATGTAAAAAAGAAAAATGATATATTTCAGTACGAATTTGAATGAAAGTGCTTCTTTCTCTAATTTCTTTAGATTTTATAAATTACAGTGAAAGGCCTGGCATGACAGCTTACACCTGTAATCCCAACACTTTGGGAGGCCAAGGCGGGGGCATTACCTGAGGTCAGGATTTCGAGACCAGCCTGACCAACATGGAGAAATCCGGTCTCTACTGAAAAAAAAAAAAAAAAACTTAGCCAGGCATGGTGGTACATGCCCGTAATCCCAGCTACTTGGGAGGCTGAGGCAGGAGAAGAGCTTGAACCCAGGAGGCGGAGGTTTGGTGAGCCGAGATCGCACCATTGTGCTCCAGCCTGGGCAACAAGAGCGAAACTCTATCTCAAAAAATAAATAAATAATTAATTAATTAAATAATTTTTTTAAAAAAGTTACAATAAAACATTCTGCGGCATATTTGTAAAATTTAATAAAACCATTAAAAAACAAATTATAGGAAACGTGATACTTCTATTTATTGCATGAATTAGTCCATAATAAAGACTAGATATAATTGATTTCAGTTTGTAGTTTTTCTTTTTTATCAGGATTTTAAATTTGGAGAAAGACACACAAATACACATACACACAACACTAATATGTGTGCATATGTGTGTGTATATATATATAAAATATATTTTTTAATTAATGAGGAACTTTCATTTTCTTATTATAAATTGTCAGAAATCATATTTATCTGTTGATTTTAAATTATCATTACATGATTTGATAGTAATTTATACAATTATATTACTTTAGGATATAGTTCCTCTGAAATATGATTTAGAAAAATAATATCCATTAACCAGCTGTAACAAACTTATGCCCAACTTTATACAAATCTACAACTTAAACAAAATAAAAGAAAATTTTATTTTCTTATTTAACCAACTTAGAATTCTTATACAATATAGAATATATGATGATAGGTGTATTGTTGATCCCAAAGGGAAACTTAAAATTCTAAAACAAATTTTTTTTTTTCTTGAGGGATTTTTTTTTTTTTTTTGTGGATAAAGTTTATCACATTAAAGATGTTTTCTTACAAGAATAAATGCTTAGTTCATGGTACAAATATTATTTTTGCTGCTGTGAGTGTTGCGACTAATAGCTAAATCCCGAGATCTTCTCCAGAATATTGCATTTGGCTAAGGGAAGGTTGCTTGCATATAGAAATATGCAAGGTTATATTCCCTTTGATAGCAGAAAACTGAATGATATGAAGATTTGAAGCCCAGCTATCTTGTTTCAAGAGAGAAAAAACAATTTGGCTGTTTATGTTCTAGATGCTACCTATGAATGACAATAAAGCTAAGCTTTGACAGAAAACTCATTTTTGCTCTGTCCTTTCCCCAGCTTTTGTTCTCTCCTTTATAGTATGTCCTGGAAGAACAGGTTTTCAATAAAGCATACACATATGAATTCCAGTCTTAGAGATCCTTGGTTTTTTCTAGGGTACTTACGTAAGATAACTCCTATTTCTCATTTGCTGTGAATTCTCATCATGAATAGTTGGTGGATGTATGCAACTAATTCCTGGTGATAATTATATTGCTTTTCTCCTTTAGAATAAATGAAACAATGTAGGACTGTATTGATTGAACAACATTTCATTGCAAGAATTAGCCTAAGTTGATCATATTACATATTTATTTTGTAGCTAGATTTGTTTTGCTTATATTTTGTTAAGTATTTTCATATCTGTCTTCATGAATGATATTGCCACACAATTGTCTTTTATTTTAATAATCTTGTCTTATTTTGGTTTGTTTATATTGGTATAAAATATGGTTATGAATTTATTTTCTACTGGTTAAAATATTTGAAAAATTTAATAATAATGTTGGCGAGGCTGGATTTTTTTATTGTGGAACTTTAAAAAATAATAGATGAGGTTGGGCTCGATGGCTCACATCTGTAGTCCCAGCAAGCACTTTGGGAGGCCAAGTCGAGCAGATCACTTGAGATCAGAAGTTCGAGACCAGCCTGGCCAACATGGCAAAACCCTGTCTCTATTTAAAAATACAAAAAATTAGCTGGGGATGGTGGCACGTGCCTATAGTCCCAGCAACTAGGGAGTCTGAGGCCTGAGAATCACTTGAACCCAGAAGGTGGAGGTTGTAGTGAGCTGAGGTAATGATACTGCACTCCAGCCTGGGCGACAGACTGAGACTCTGTCTCAAAAATAAATAAATAAATAAATAAATAAATAAATAAATAAATAACACAATCTGTTACTTTCATAGCTATAGACATGTTTTAGTTTTTTTAATTTATTCTATCAGTTTTGGCAAATTATGTTTTTTTAAATATTCATTTTCTCTAAGTACTTAAATAGATTAGAATACAGTTGTTGATAGGATATAACCTCTTTTTGTCCCTATGTAGGCAGTATTTTAAGGTGCCCCCGAAGATTCCTCTCCCTGATGTACAGGTCACATATAGTCTTTGTTGTTGAGTGTGGATGGGAGAAGCAATATACCAAGAGAGGAGAATATGACGGTATATCACTACTATGATTAAGCTACTAGTCAGTTGACTTTGAATTAATTAAAATGAAAGTTACTCTGGGTGGTCCTGTACTATAACAAAAGGCATATTAAAAATGGTGAAGTGACAGAGATTTTTGATTACTGACATGGAAGAAAGAAAACTATCATGTTGTCCAGAGGGCCACTTGGCAGAGAATGGAGGTTGGCTTGTAGGAGCTGAAGACCTCAGACTTACTAGAAGGAATTGAAGTCTACCAACAACCAGTGAGTTAAGAAGAGCACCACAATATTCTGGGGAAATCAAGCTTAAATTTCCTTCTGGTGAACCATGAAATAATAGACTTGTGTTGTTAAATTTGCTTAGTGTTTAGTAGCTTCTCAGCAGCAACAGAAAACTAAAACATTATCTGTTTCTTTCTTTCTCTCTCTCTCTTTCTCTCTCTTTCTTTCTTTCTCTTTCTTTCTTTCTCAGACAGGATCTCACTGTCATCTAGTCTAGAGTGCAGCAGCGCTCACAGGAACCTCCATCTTCCAGGCTCAAGTGATCCTCTCACCTCAGTTTCCCACGTAGCTGTAACTGCAGGTGCACCAACCACACACTGCTATTTTTTTTTTTATTTTTTTAATTTTTAGTAGAGACAAGGCCTTGCTATGTTGCCCAGGCTGGTCTCAAAGTCCTGAGCTCAGGTAATTCTACCATCTTGGGACTGCAAAGTGGTGAGATTACAGGCATGATCTACCTTGCCTGGTCCCAATCTTTTAGTTCTTAATAGAAGTCTAGTATAGCTAAAATTTACAAGTTCTAATACACCAGGTTTTATTATTTATATTTAGTTCAACATGTATTTAATCCCATTATGATTTCTTGCTTGATTACTAATCACTTAGAAACATGGAAGTACTTTTTAAAAAGTACCCATTTGTTGCTGATTTCCAATGTAGTACCATTGTTCTCTGAACTTGTTCTCTGTATGATTTCAATACTTAAAAGTTCACTGAGATTCAATACACGACGCAGAATATACTTTATATATGCTTGATAAGAAATGCATACTCTGCAGTTCTTGGAGACATTCTATGTCAGTTAAGTCAAATTTGTTAATTGTTTTACTTCACTCTTCTCAATCTTCTCTGGTAAATATTTTTCTGTTCTACCAGTTACTAAAGCATGTGTGATAAAATCTTCTACCATGATTTTAAAATTCTATTTCTCTTTATAATCCTCAACCTTTTTTTGTTTGTTTGTTTGTTTGTTTTTGAGAAGGAGTTTTGCTTTGCTGCCCAAGCTACAGTGCAGTGGTGTGATCTCAGCTCACTACAACCTCTGCCTCTTGGGTTCAAGCAATTCTCCTGTCTCAGCCTCCTGAGTATCTGGGTTACAGGCATGTACCACCACACCTGGCTAATTTTTTTCATTTTTAGAAGAGACAGAGTTTCACCATGTTGGCCAGGCTGGTCTCAAACTCCTGACCTCAAGTGATCCATCTACCTCAACCTCCCAAAGTGCTGAGATTACAGGTGTGAGTCACCACAATCGGCCTTAATCTGCAAACTTTTAATATGTACATCAGTATACCCAGGTTATCACTTGTATTACATATGTTAATGCTTTTTCCTTTCAACTTTTTTTCTCCTTATATGTAACGTGGATCCTTGATAAAGTACATATAATTTATATGCTTTATAAATAATGACCTTAGTCATTTAATTGACATATTTAGTTTCTGTGCATTTAGTATAATCTCTGTGTTGTTCTTCAATGGTTCCATTGAGACATCTTTTTGTTATACCGACATGTGAAAAAAGACATCTGTTACCCTTGGTAAAGTATGTAATATTAACTTTTTTTTTTTTTTTTTAATCAACAAATATTGCCTGACCAATGTGTTTTACAAAGGTAGTCTTTGGAGAGGAGATTGATCATTTTGGGTCATTATAGATTCCTAACTGGAAAATAGTTGGAGTTAGGGAACAAAATAATTCAAGATGCCAACATGGAGAAAATAATAGAACCTGACTCCTGGGTTGGGGTTTAAGTTACTTTCCAGCATCAGTAACCATGGCATCTGGCTCTGCTTCGGAAAATAACTAGCCTTGAAAATATGAAGTAAAACCACGTGTCTTGAACATCCAGCACTCATGCAGCAGTGACTGAGTGGCAGGACGTGCTCTTTTCATACACCATTCTACCTCCTCACTAGGCTCTCCACTCTCTCCTGTGGTTAGCAGGAGGGACTTAATACCCTGGAAAGAAAAAAATAATAATAAAATGGCTTATTTCTTATAACTGCCCTCACAGTCCAAACAAAAGAACATCAAATAGTTAATCCTCTCATAGGAAGATTCTCTTACCTTTCTGTTCTAGATATCTAAAAGATAACTGTTAAAGCAAAGAATGGACATACATGCAAACCTCATTCATGTATCAAGATTAATTTTTGAAAGCAATACAGCCCCCCTCTTTAGTGAGGATGAAAAATTCTTTTCTAGGTACAACATAATGTGAAGAGGTTATCTTGACCCATAGCAAAATAACGCTTGACATTTCTGGAAAGGAGAAATTCCTTGAATTCTTGTTTTACACTTAGGCTCTGCCTCAGGGAGTAACCAATACCTAAGAAGCAGAGCATAGAAAATACTACATAAAAATCTTCTCCTTGAGGGTGATCAGCCTCATCTTAATCAAGACTCACCAGAATCTTAAACATGATTTTTTTTTTTTTATTTCCTTAAGTTAGCCCTGAGGTATGATGAAACTCTTGCATAAGATATTGGCCTACAATCACTATAAAAATGGGACAGAGGGAGTTTTCAGAATTTAAGCTCTTCAGTCCAGGTGAAGTCTTTAGAGTTAAAAAAGGAAGAGGATTTGCTCTTGCCTT
>NW_016805314.1:333264-337731 GCF_001698545.2 Rhinopithecus bieti | reverse complement strand
TTTTTTTTTTTTATTTCCTTAAGTTAGCCCTGAGGTATGATGAAACTCTTGCATAAGATATTGGCCTACAATCACTATAAAAATGGGACAGAGGGAGTTTTCAGAATTTAAGCTCTTCAGTCCAGGTGAAGTCTTTAGAGTTAAAAAAGGAAGAGGATTTGCTCTTGCCTTTATGCTTTGTATTCAGTAATGGGAGGATAATCTATATATTTTTCTAAATATCCAATAGGTTCAAGCACAAACCCTGGGATATAGGAGGTGTTCATTTGAAAACAGCTGTTTTAATTTTAATTTAAAATCAAAAGCAAAGTGGAATCATTTGGAATCCATAGTGAGCTGAACACTGTGGGACAGCAAGCTAATCACATGGAGATAGTGAAAATAGCAGATGCTATCAAGAAGGGTGTGTAGGGCAGGGAGAAAAGCAAATAAAAAAGGAAGAAACTGATGAGTACTCAAAAGAAGATTAAAGCCCCTTGTGAGCACAGCCCCGCAGCTGATAACACAACTCAGAAGTGAGAGCTGAGGAAGCAGCGAGTGTTGCGCTTATCAACACCTCCTGTCTACTCAGGAGACCGCTGGAGATGAAAGACCAACAGAGGCTCTAATTTATCTTTCCTGGAGTTTTCACTTATGATTTAGCAAAAAGACAGTCATGATTTTTTTTTCAAAGATTAGGATTTTTTTGTAGTATGTTACCTACTAATAGCAAAAGAAAACTGTGTGTTTTACGGAGAAGGTAAAATATAGGTCTTATCACCATTTCCACTTTGTGTAATAATGCTCAGCCATAGAGGAAGGTCAAGGAACAGAGGCACAATGCCATGTGTAAAACATTACAGTATTTTCAAAGTAAGTGGGTCACTACTTAAAATATACAAATTAACATTGGGGCAGTCTATGTTTTACTATAAAATTCTTCATTATTGTCAGGTTTATTTCTCTTTTTTTTTTTGAAAGTTTTCATTATTTTCAGGTTTATTTCTTTTTTTTTCATTCAAGTTATTCATTATTGTCAGATTTATTTCTTTTTTTTTGTTTTGAAAGTATCAGAACTTAATCAAGTTTTTCTTAAATTCCACGGCAAACTATGTCTCTTATACATAGATTACTATTTATTATACTTGATTTTATACATTTCTTAAGTTTGTGTAAAACAGTTGTTATATTTTATTAAATCACATCTTTAATGTTGAATTATTTTTACATGCTATAGTAATTAGCACATAAAGCTGTGAAATCGGTGTGACCTAACTTTTAAAACAGCTCTGCTGTTCATTAGTGTGATCTAGTTAAATTACCTAGCTGATGGACCAAAAACAACAACAACACTATGAGAAAAAAAAATAGGAAGCTTGCATGTTTACTTTGAAGTAGTTTGGGAAAATAAGACGATTTTTATTTTATCCCCAAATAAATATCATTATGTGTTCAAATTAATTGAGCAAAACAATTGCAATGGCTTCAAACACAGTAAAATGAATCGTTTTTAGTGTTTTAAAGGTGTGTATTACAGTATGCTAGAAGTTAAATAAAATGTGCACTTCAGTTTGTAAAGTTTTATTGGGATATCTTTAAGCTCACTGACGCTTTCCTTGCCCATTTCCGGTCTAGTTATGAGTCCATTAAAGACATTCTTGCCAGGCACAGTGGCTCACCCTTCTAATCACAGCACTTAGGGAGGTCAAGTTGAGCAGATCACTTCAGGTCAGGAGTTTGAGACCAGCCTGGCCAACATGGTGAAACCATGTCCCTACTAAANGCTGAGGTTGCTGTGTTTTCAGTGAGCCAATATGGTGCCACTGCATTCCAACCTGGGTGACAGAGTGAGACTAAAAAAAAAAAAAAAAGAAAAAGAAAAGAAGAAGAAAAGCCTTTTCATTTCTGTTACAGTGTTTTTGATTTTCAGCATTTCCTTTTGATTGTTTCCATCTCTTTGCTTACATTACTCATCTATTATTTCACTTTGTCCATTCTTCCTATTAGAGACCTTACCATATTAATCAGTTATTCGAAACTCCCGGTATCAACAGGGCACACCCATGTATAACAGCTATATTCAGAGACAAAATATGTAATGTAACACACACGAAATAACACAGTGAGCTTATTATGTGTTTCAATATTTTAAGTATAAATAATTTTCAGAATAATTCTTTAAATACATATTTAATATCAGAAAGGTCTGCTAGATTATAGAATCTATACAAAATATCTTCTGAAGATCTATGATATTCCTCACACTGTGTTAAGTGATAGATCTTTCATAACTTCAATATCTTATTATTCTGTTTCTAATATATTCATATTTTACAAATTCATAGAACTGGAAATTTGATTTTTCCTCTCTTTAGTATCTCCAGCTACTTAAACAATGGAAAAGAAAATCAGAATAATGAAAATAAGTAGGTTATTTGTTTCCTCACGGATGTAAAACCTCTCATGGATCACCTGAGAAAACGATTAAAAACAACCACCACTAGAACTGAGGCAGGAAAATAGGGTCTGGAGTCAGGGAACCTGAAGCTATTTCACACTGACTTCCTAGAACTAAATTGAAAGGAAAATCCTAAGTTTCCATTCCAAAGTAACAAAAGGACCGGAGGCTACTCCCTTTGCAAACTCCCACCTTTTCTGCACAGCAGATGGGAAGTTGAAAGTACTCCTGATTGGTTGAGGGCCACCACTTCATTTACATGGGGTGATCACCAAGTAGCCAATGGGAAACCTCTAGGGGGTATTTGGGCCTGAGAAGATTCTGAATCCGGGACCCTTCAACTGCTGCCTGGCCTGCTCCCACCCGGTGGGATGTACTTTGATTTTCAATAAATCTCTGCTTTTGCTGCTTCATTCTTTCCTTGCTTTGTTTGTGCGTTTTGTCCAATTATTTGTTCAAAACGCCAAGAACCTGAACACCCTCCACTGGTAACAGAATTGTTCATTTATTAAATGATATATGGGAATGGATGAACAAGATCCATATTAGGTTAAGGTCAGAAGTACCTCAATGCTTCTGTGCAAGAAGCAAAGTTGAAATTCTCTTATCTCTCTGAGTGGTTGCAGGGCGTCACCTTATAGATGTTGAATGTACTTTGGAACTCAATGCTAACCAATTATTTTCAGTGATTTTTCCCCCTATAAAATTGGAGGTATTTTAATTTATTCCTTTCTTTGTCATATTGAGTAGCAGATTTCAATCATAGATTCAACTTTGTAGTATCTGTAACCATCTCATCACAGTTTGAGTCCACAGACCATTAAATGCAATAAATCTGAATCATATATATATATAATAATAATAACAAAAGACAAGGAGACATGACTTATCTTCCTCAAGAATAGTGACTTGGATATTTGATGTAAAGATGAATTTTAAAATGTCCTCATCTGTACATTGCATCCCTTCATTTCATAATTAGTACTACAGATATGGCAAGGCATGCCAACTCAGACTAACAGGAAGGCTAATTAGCAGTAAGGGATTGAGGCTTACCAACTAGTTGTAAATTTTTACTTAACTGGGTGAAAAGCCCTGTGAGAGGTCAAGCAATACTGACATCAAACCAGCACACGGAAAGAGAACTACACAGAATGGTCAAAGAGGTCATCAATGATAATAAGTACAGAGAAGTTAGGGTTCAGGACTAGAATCAGGCAGAGTGATGAGTTGCACAATTTTTGAAAAGGCAATTAAATTTGAAGTACTTCTAATTAACTGCAGGGGTGAAAAAGAGCCATAGAGAGATAGTGGAGGAGGAATAAATCACAGGCCTCTAAGAAAGACATTGTTTTCTTCATTAAAATTCTTTTACTTCAATTTTCTTCTATAAAGTCTTAGGGATGGCAGAAGCCACCTAATTAAAAATTCACACATTACCTACTAGTCATTTTTCAATCACATTATATAATACCCTTGGAAAAGAAACTTTTGATAATGAATGTATTCTACCAATTAAAGTCAACCAGAAATTTATTTGATTTACAATAAAGAAACTGTACTTGACTATGAAAGTAAAAATGCTTGATTTGCAGTCTCTAAAACAATTTCAATCATTCTGTGCTTCCTTTAGTGTCGCTTTCTATACCAAATTGGATGTATCTTTATCAGGACAGCATTGTTAAAAGTAATTTGAGATTACGACCAATCTAAGTGAAAAATACCCATTAAGAACTAGTGGGGGCCGGGCGCGGTGGCTCAAGCCTGTAATCCCAGCACTTTGGGAGGCCGAGACGGGCGGATCACGAGGTCAGGAGATCGAGACCATCCTGGCTAACACGGTGAAACCCCGTCTCTACTAAAAAAAATACAAAAAACTAGCCGGGCGAGGTGGCGGGCGCCTGTAGTCCCAGCTACTCGGGAGGCTGAGGCAGGAGAATGGCGTGAACCCGGGAGGCGGAGTTTGCAGTGAGCTGAGATCTGGCCACTGCACTCCAGCCCGGGTGACAGAGCGAGATTCCTTCTCAAAA
>NW_016805314.1:326416-330913 GCF_001698545.2 Rhinopithecus bieti | reverse complement strand
AAAAAAAAAAAAAAAAAAAAAAAAAAAAAAAGAACTAGTGGGATTTGTTTCCTTAACATTATATTCTTATTTGAAAAGGCTTCTGTTTCATCAGGAAAGGGTAAAAGTACAAATAATTCGGGTTATATGTAATGACTAAAAGCTGCACTAATTTTTCAAACACTTTTCAGCTTTGAAAAGCTTACAGAATTAAACTGAAATCAGAGTGATTGAAAAGGCATTTTCCCCCAAATGATCAATTTGTCTAACTTGTATTCATTCATACTGTTGAGAACATTTAGATAATTCTCACCAAAATATTAATAAATTAGGAGAGTAAATGCATTTGTATAATTTTACAAATGAGCACTACTTTGAAGAGTGGAAGTTTAAGGTAGCTATTTCCTTTGCATGAAAAATCAATTAAATTCATTACATGATTCATCAGAATCTACTTAGCAAAAAAAAAGTTTCAGTTTCATAATCTTAAAATATTGGTGGGATTGTAACAGAAAGAGAAAAGGACATCCCATGTTAAGAATGGCAGGGGCTTTATTATGACTGGGATGACAGAGTTTATAGTAAAAAAGACCTGGATTCTAGATCTGGCTAGACCCTCAACTTCATTTATGTCATTGAAAATATGCCTTTATTTCTTAAAGCTTAATTTACATGTATAAAATAAAAATGACATATAAGACCAATTAATTACTTTCCAGTTTTTAAATTATCTATAATCATGTAGGCATATTGAAGAGCATCAAACTAGAGGACAGCAATAATGACATGGAAATTAAAGTCAGAGAATTATTGTGGAATCATGTTCTGGGAACCCATGTATAGCAGGGCTAAGTTAATGTACAATTCGGCAAATTATGTGAAACTAAATTTCTTCATCAGCACATTCTGTCAATAGAATCGATAAAATAATTTAGCTACCTATAATGGGAAACATGAAACCAACGTAATAGTTAAAAGTGATACTTCTCCATACTTCTATTGATATGCTCTTAACACCAAAGTAGTCTTAGGTTATAGTTGAAAGAAACCCTTTAAGAGCAAATCATTTTTTAAAAATGTTTGAGTTTATATTAAAAACTCATAATTCCATGATGTACCATAATATGTTCATAGTTTTTGAAATAATATTTTCTCTAAAAGCTTCAATGTAAATTGAACTGCCAAAAATATGCTCCATGCCTATTCTCTGGTTTGACCCACTGCCTCATATGTTATCTCAAACTTCCAGAGATACATTGACACATTTATTTAGGTAATACAAGACTTAATTGTGTGTGCTTTTGTTTGTGAGCATTAATTACTGAGAAATTACTATGTGAAAAAACAGAAGAGGCAAGAAAAAGGAATCAGAGGGTAACTGAATCATATGAAATGTGCACTGATATATATGTACATTTATGAATTTCTTTTTCTTTTTCCTCTATTCTTTTTTTACAAGTCTAAATTGCATGTGTGTCTCTCCGTGTTTGTGTGTGTGTGTATGTGTGTGTATATATATAATTTCTTAATATGACTCAATAATATCTATATATTTACACACACACACACACACACACACACACACTGGTGGATACTATCAAATTACAAAAGAAAGGAATTATAAAATAAACACCTCAGAATTAGTTTTTTATATCTTCTAGGGCTGTTCGTTGTGTTGCACAATTGTGTCATATCTTCTAAGATTTAAATAGACATAGTGTTAAAACAACCAGTTTTTCTTTGCTTTCACACAAAGCTAAATTAGACAAGACACAGATTGATTCAGGGTCACATTTTTAGCAAATTTGCTTTAACCATCAAATTTTATGTGTGACTATAAATCCAAATCTTGAATAAATAGCCCAAGTTGAATGTTGCTAAAATGCATTACTATAAAAGGAATGCATATTGCTTAATCATGAAAAGTAAACTAACCAATTATTTACTTATTTAAGAATTTCAACGTAGTAGAAAAATGTAATATATATATATAATATGTATATATATAGACACACATTTGAAGGAAGTTTATATAAATAACCAGTGCTCCTAAGGAGAGATTTCTTTCATAAAATAAATCTCATTTGTAGCAAAATTTTATCAAAAAAGATATCATGTATAAAGGAAAGCATAATTTATGTTGACTATATTTTTATCAGATAGTAAAACTTGATTAAAAAATTTCACCACACTATAAACTGATTCATTGAAGTAAATCACAAAAATTAGTAATGGGGGAGTTATGTTTTCAAATAATTTATTAATATGACTAGCACTAAACTTCATATATATTAAATATCTAATCTGCATTAAAACAATGCTTAAAATTGTAGAAGAAACCACATGTTCTTGGGCATTTCATACAGGAAGGTTTTATGACAAAATCAAATTCTCAGACACCTATTGTATGCCCTAGACTATTGTAAGGTATCCATACATGTTATCATTAAAACTCGTAAATTCCCTGACAGGTAATATTATGCTCATTTTCCTAATGAGTAATCAGATTATCACATAGATAAGATAACTACATTCACCCACCAATTAAATTACAAAACTTAACTAGCAATTGTGTCAGTTTGAATAACATTCAAGATTTTGTTCATTATATTATGTCTTGCTGCCTCTGAAACTACAGGAAATAGTAGTTTTGGAATTCTCTTTTTATTATAAAATACTCAGGATATGATTGATTATTGGCTGTGAAGAAGAAAATAATCCCAATCCTTTGTCTTCAATCTCTAAATTTAGGCTACTTTCCAGTTCTTTGCATCTCTCATACATGCTCTTTCTTAGAGTCCAGTTATCCTGGAACCAGAGTTGTTAAGAGAAAGACTTGCGTTAAGAATGTCTTTCTAAACTTTAGGTTGAAACACAACATGATAAAACTTCAGGTGTTAAGACTTTCACAGACTCTGTCCCAGTTTTCCAAACCATAATTACATATAAATTACTCTTTGGGAAAACAGAAGAGATAAGGGAAAGAAATGAGAGAGGTAATTGGGTCATATAAAAAATGCACTGATATATACGCACATTAATGAATTTCTTTTTCTTTCTCCTACTTAATTTTTTGTTTTTTTTTTTACTTTTCTCAGTTGACTTGAACATCCCTATATGACATAAATTTTCCTACATATAGCTATGTATAAAATATATGTTATATCCTTGAAGAGGGATATTATTTCAATATGTTAGCTATTAGAGAACCTCTGCATGAAGTTATGATTTTCTAGATTTTCTGATTCATGGAAAAAAAACCTATTTGTTAAATAGTAAGATAGTAGATGTTCTATAGAGCTAGAAATGCATACTTACATTTATAGAAATTCTATAGACAATCTTATATTTGGCTTGCTAAACATATGTAATGCATATTTAACAAATAGCACAGACTCTATAAAATGAAAAGTAAATTTGCCTAAAATTTTTCTGTATTTTGGAGAATCTCTTATAAATAAAATGTAGTTTCTCCATCTCTGATTAGGGATCATTGATTGCACAGGCAATCAAAAAGGGAGAAGGACACAGAAAATAATTTCAAAAAGGAAAATATTATAAGCTTAAATTCTCTACCCAATAGAGAAATGAAACTCAAAAGTTTTGGTTTCAGAATACTTGCCATCCTTAATGATCATTGAGGTCACCAGAATTTTTTGTTTATGTAAGTTATTTCTATTTATAATTACCTTACCTTACATCGAGACTAAGAACTTCTATTCATTTATTTAAAAAACAATGAACCAAGTGTATGTTAACATAAATTATATTTTATGAGAAATAAGTATTTTATATAGCAAACAAATCGTGAGAATAGCAGTTTTACATTTTTTTCAAATCTCTTCCATTTCTGGCTTAATGGAACCAGTTGGAGTCCCATTTTTGATACTCAAATTATTATAATATCATGTTAGGTAGCCTCGGAAAACTCTACTGTACAGGGGAATACCCTATAAATCATGAAAAATGGTCCTTTAGAACCGCAACTATAAATATACAGTCATGTCGTCTGCAAACAGGGACAATTTGACTTCCTCTTTCCCTAATTGAATACTCTTTATTTCTTTCTCTTGCCTGATTGCCCTGGCCAGAACTTCCAACACTATGTTGAATAGGAGTGGTGAGAGAGGGCATCCCTGTCTTGTGCCAGTTTTCAAGGGGAATGCTTCCAGTTTTTGTCTATTCAGTATCTCCTTAAGCTGATAAGCAACTTCTGCAAAGTCTCAGAAAACAAAATCAATGTGCAAAAATCGCAAGCATTCTTGTACACCAATAACAGACAGAGAGCCAAATCATGAGTGAACTCCTATTCTCAATTGCTTCAAACAGAATAAAATACCTAGGAATCCAATTTATAATGGATGTGAAGGACTTCTTCAAGGAGAACTACAAACCACTGCTCAATGAAATAAAAGAGGACACAAACAAATGGAAGAACATTCCATGCTCATGGATAGGAAGAATCAATATCGTGAAAATGGCCATATTGCCCAAGGTTATTTATAGATTCAATGCCAT
>NW_016805314.1:319657-325084 GCF_001698545.2 Rhinopithecus bieti | reverse complement strand
AAAATGTGGCACATATACACCATGGAATACTATGCAGCCATGAAAAAGGATGAGTTCATGTCCTTTGTAGGGACATGGATGCAGCTGGAAGCCATCATTCTCAGCAAACTATCACAAGAACAGAAAACTGAACAACATATGTTCTCACTCATAGGTAGGAATTGAACAATGAGAACACTTGGACACAGGAAGGGGAACATCACACACCTGGGCCTGTTGTGGGGTGGAGGGAGGGGGGAGGGATAGCATTAGGAGATATACCTAATGTAAATGATGAGTTAATGAGTGCAGCACACCAACATGACACATGTATACATATGTAATAAACCTGCACATTGTGCACATATACCCTAGAACATAAAGTATAATAAAAAAATTTAAAGAAAAAGAACTGGAACTGTAATTTGCTTATTTGAGTCCCACTGTGCTATTAACTTCATTACATTAATGATCATGTTGGTTTTATTTAGCTATGTTTACCCAAATCATGAAACAGTCATTTCATTGTTCAGACTATCCAATGATTTTATAGTCCTTCAAACAAAACCTGTTAGTGTAGATCGTATGTCCCTTATTATCTGTAACCTACCTCTGTCTCTCCACTTTCTTTTCTGTCCTTTTTCCTTACCTCTGATGCACATACACATTTTCAATCCATCTATATTGTTAATTTCTAAATTTCTCAACAATGTCAATCTCTCTATTTCTAGAATTTCATGTGTGCTGTTGTTACCTGGCCAGCTCTATATCACTTTTTAGATATTAGTTGAACTCCCACTTCCCCTATGTGCCCTTCCCAGCACTATAGAACATCATCTTACTTAGGTTCTTAAATGAGAGAATAAGAAAATAATAATGTAAAGTAAAAATATATTGGAAATTTTCTTCATTGTCTCTGATCAGCAAAAGCATAATGCTGTAAAATATAACTTCATATAACTTACTTTCATTCACAATTTTTGAAATTTCTCTGCTTAAAAGTTTTAAGAAAGAAAATATATAAACATAATAAGTTACAATATTTTTAAACGTCTTTATGTTACAAAATATGAAAAGACAAATGAGTGAGGTGGAAAATTCTAACATATTGATGCTTATCTGCAGTGAATATTCATTTCCATTTTACTATCAGGCATCTAAACTTCATGTACAATAATGGTCATATTTGTTTTTTTTTCTTTTGAGTATAGCACTAATCGGGCCAGAGATTTTATGTATATAATACACACACACACACACACACACACACACACACACACGTGTACTTTTATAATATAAAAATATATGCACTATCTATGTATAATGTCTATTATTTATTTTTATTTAGGCACAGTGGTAAGTTGGACTGTTAAAACTTCTCTCTCCATCAAACTATGGTCTACCAGCAAGAGAAATTTTAAAATAAATATTTACAAATAATCAAATAATTTCAAGTTACCAACTACTGAGAAAGAGTACAGTGTATTGATCAGATTTCCCTAGGCTTATGTATTAATAGCAGTCAACATAACAAAATCAAAACATACATTCAAATTTATTTCTCTTGGTTAAATTGTACCTCAAGAAAGGGGAGAGGACTCTTCATTCTATATATTTACCCAGATATCAAGGTTGATAGAGAGTCTACCACCTGGAATATTATCTAGTGTCAATAAAGGAGTAAAGTGTGGCTCCAACCTTAGACTTTATTTTAAAAATAGTTTGAGGCAATTTAGTAAGTTGTTAGCACTGGAATAACATGTGATTTGAATATTCCAGTAAGGGAAAATAATTGGTGTTTGAGGCTGGATGTAAAGAAGCAAGTTAGAAAAATAATATAGCAACCTGGGCAAGAGATTATTCTTTTGGGTTGTGGTAATGTGGCACTAAAGGAGTTGTTAAACTCTAAAATCATTAAAACACAATGGATTGATGAATATGAATTGTTCTGGGAAGGAATGTGTGAAGTATAAATCCAGGTTTTTTTCTTTATCTGCTAAATAGAAAATGTCATTTGTTAATAATAGAACAACTACAAAATCAGTAATATTTGATAATAACATGAATTCAACACTGGACATATTGAGTTGATAATCCTTGGGGACATCATTATGGGAATATCGGCTAGGCAGTTGGAGAAGTACTGTAGTGTGGTAGTCAAGAACATAGGCTGGAGACTAACTGGATTATCTAAACGTCATTCCCACAACCTGTGTAAGCTTGAGTAAGTTATTTGTATTCTTTGTTTCCATTTTATTATCTATATATAGTAATGAGAATACTCAATATACCTACCTCATTGGATACTGTGAGAATATATGCAAATTACTGTAAACAGTGCTTGACATATACAGTGAGTGAGGTATTTTTAATTTTGTGTATAGATTTTGAAGTACAAACAAATGGCTATAAGTAAAGTACAGAATTGAGAGTCACAAATATGCAAGTTCTAAGTTGGGTTGTGTGGGACTGACTAAAAGTACAGTTTGGGGTGAGTAAAGTATCAAGAAATAGAGGGGAAAAAAAGAAAAACTGGCAAAAAAGAAAAGCCTGAAAGGAAGCAAACAGATGTATAGGACAAATGCCAGAAAAAATTTGTGTCTCAAAAACAAAGTGATAAGTAAAATACCTCTAAAGTGACCAATTTGGTGGTTAGAAAAACACCTATTTGTTTTGGAGACATGGATTCCATGTGTGACTTAGCAGGTACAGTTTTCGTGATATGGACTGGTGGAAGTTGCAGTCAGTTGAGAAATGAGTAAAATAATAAGAAATAGAAATAGATAATAAGAGCCATACTTTCAAAATATTCATTGTAAAACATAAGAGAAACTAGTGAGGTCTGGGCAGTGCCATTAGACATGGTGATTTAATCATATTGATGGAAAGATATTAGTACAAAGGAAGAGGATGAGAACACAAAATTGTGAGAGACCATTAGAATATAATGTATATACACAAAAGGTTAAAAATAAGTGAAGGGATTGATCTTAGCAGAGGAAAAGACTGTTGTGTATTAGGATAAGAGAATAAACTATGATTTTCAAAGCAAAGATGTTTGTAAATAATTTTGTTAGAAATTGAAGAAGCTCTNCTTGGCAGCTTTAAGTGATGGTTTGAGTTTGGTGACCATGAACTTATGCTAAAACCAGGCATCCCTGTTTTATGATTATGTCCATGGAGCAGAGAAAATGTAAAAAAAAAAAAAAAAAGTTTGATTTGTCTTCAGGCATAATTTTTATGAATAAATGTAATAGACTAAGAATCAAGGGGATTAAAATAATGGCAAAAGAATAATGAAAAAGCATGGCTCATGAAATCAAAATTTTAAGGGTTGTCAGCAAATAGATAGAAATGTGTACATATTAGAGGTACACATGAGGATTTTAGATGAGGGTATTTAATGAATAAGGTGGAAGAAATGGAAATTCATTCACAGAATAGGATTTCTAAATTACTGAAAAGTAGAGCAGATTAAGGTAAATATCACATTATGGCTATGGGAAAAAGTGAGTGAAATAGAGGGGATATTTGAAGACGATGAGGCCTCTACGAACTGAGTTCAATGTGTTGTGTGGGCCAAAGTAACTGCATGACTCAACAGGATCCAATTGTTTCAGCAAATGAGGAGGCACAATCAGGATATTTGTAAATAATAGTCAAAAATAGATGATTATAGTAGACAAAACTCAAGGAAGAAGTTTGAGTTTGTATGTGTGCATGTGCATATTTGTTTGTTTTGTTGTTTATTTTGCCTGTTTATAAGTTAGCAGAATCTTACTTGTCCAGCAGAGACTCAGAGTGAGGAAGATAAGAGTTCCACTGCTACATAGTGCAGCATGCAGATGATTAGAAAAAGATCAGTTGCTACCTGATAGTACTGCAAGGGAAGCTAGTTTCTCCTAAGAATGGAAGAAGCAGGAAATAATCATTAAAGAAATTGAAGGTGAGATGCATTTTTGATAATAAAGTAGGAATTTCTGATAGCAACAGAACAAAATGAGTGAAAAGACAGAGGAATGCAAGAATGAAGTAAGATTAGTTGATATGTCAAAGGCACAAATTATAAGACAAAAACAGTAAGGTGAGGTATGGATTATTGAGTCTTTTGAGAAAAAAATGGAGACTCATTGGGCTTACATTTTGATTTTTTTCCAAGTCTCTGTAGTTACTCTATACATTTTTCTACTTGTTAGCATGTGGACGCTTCAAGCACTTTATTCATATTTAACTTTAACCTATATGAGACTTAAGCCTTCTATCTCGAACAAATATGTATTCTCCCCTGAAAATAAGTTAGATTAGTTCACACTGGCAGAAAGCCTTTACCTTTGGGAACTCACAACCTATTACTCTGTAGAGTGCCAATGGTCCATCAGGTTGCTTTTCGAAGCCTCACCTCCAGAATAAAATAATTTAATGCATCATAAGCTCCCCAATCTCTCCTGAAATGTTGCTTATATTCCTGTGAGAAGGAATGATTGATTAGTCCTCACAGGTATTTTCCCAACGTAGGAAAGTTATTTTTTAAAATCCCATTTTATGCAGTGGTAGTAATGTGAAGAAAACAAGAGAAAGGTTTGCCTTACACTTTTCAAAAATTTGTTCTTTTCGATATTACATTGTTTTATTATAAGTTTTATTAAGAGTTGTTTTAACCACGTCTATCAAATTCTAAGGACCTTGGATACTTTACCTCTATTTTCTTGTTTACACCTTGTATTATACTAGTGATATTATGTGTTTTATTCTCTAAAATGTTTTCAAGAGGTGAAAAGTTCTGTGATCTTGGTGTTCCTTCAGGTTCTGTGATGCTTACCACAGAATGCTCTGCTTGCCTGTACCATGTTTCATCCAATTCTAAATTCCAGGCCACACACTTGAGTGACCACCCATTCACTATCTTCATCATAGTAGCAGTTACATGATAGGTTCACTTTGCAATAATGCATGAAGTCTTTAGACTTAGAATTTGTGAACTTTTCTACATGTATGCAAGTCTTCAGCAAACATTTGCTTTTAAAAGAACCCTTTTGGAACATAGTAAATGAGAGCACATTGTAAATGGCGCGTATCTGAGCGAGGCAGATTATATTCCAACTTGATGGATGAGCACTCGAAGTAAAAGGCATATTTGCACAGTAGAAAATAGAGGATGAAATACAGTTAGTGCTCTCCTGCTGAAAATGGGATGTATGTTAAAATTAGAACCTGTCTCAGAACTCTGATCCCACAGAACACCATATTTTCAATAGAAACCAAAATTTGGTCCTATCCCATTCTGACTATTATTATTCATATTTTGTTTTTGTTGTATTGCATATAAAAGACTTTAAATACTTGAAAGGCATGCTTATTTTTATCATATGACCAATATTTAAAACAATTTATAATGTTTTTAAATCAATATAAAATGTTGTAGGACTAGTTTTTTTTTTTTTTTTTCAT
>NW_016805314.1:306726-319345 GCF_001698545.2 Rhinopithecus bieti | reverse complement strand
ATCACTCTTTAAAAGAACAAGCAAAACAATTTTTAAACCTAATTTAATAAATTTAATACTTTCATTAACTATTATAAATCTAAAAGCAATTTTTACAGATTTCTACATTTCTGTTATATGTCAGACATTTAAGAAAAAAATGTTCTAAAAAGAAGTAGATGTATGATAAAATTAGAACTTGTTTCAGAACTCTGTTCCCATGGACAACACATTTTGAACTGGCCTTCTAGCTCTTGACTTCACTTCTCTTCTCTCTTTTTATACTCCATTCCAGGTAGATAAGCATCCTTTCTTACTGATTATAAAAATCATGCTTCTGTCCTAAGTCATTTACTCTGATTTTTATTCTAATTAGAATTATCATCTCTTAAACAACCACATCTTACTCCATCTTTTAGGTTCCTACTACAATGTTCCTGAGACTTTGACTGAGTGCTCCATATGGAATATAAATCCCCTTCCCATCACTCCAATCTCGATCTCCCTTATTCTGTCTTATTTTTCTTTATAGCACATAAAGCCATCTGTCTTGGAACTCCAGATTAAAAGTTTAGAAGATAAGAGATATTGTTTTTCTTACTGTTGTTACATAGTACCTAGAATGTGGCAATCATTAAATATTTCTTGAAGAAATGAATCAATTTGCTATAATTAAGATAATTATAGTTTTTCAAGAGTCCCCTCTGTTATCATACCTGTGTAAACTGCCATTATGAGAACAATTTGAATTTGTAGCTTATAATGGGCTACATAAAATTAGTAAGACTCCAAGACTCCAAGAAACATTAGGTTTGTGAACTAACCTTTGTAAAACATTTGAACATTGCAGAAACATAATTTGTTATCTATCAGTAAGTTAATATCTACCATTACTTCCTGGAATAGAATGTGTTATCTGCAGTTTCTTGGTGCACTTCAGAAACCTCAAATCTCATTGGGACTCACCTGCAACCTATGTTATGTCTTTGCTAGGGTCTGAAAGTTGTCACTCCAAAATTCTTACGGGGAAATCCTAACCACCAAGATGATGCTGTTAGGAGGTGAGGCCTTGGGAAGCGATTAGATAATAAAGGTACAGTCCTCATGAGTGGAATTAGTTCCCTTATAAAAGAGGCCCAAGTGAGCTGCCTTGCCTCTTCCATCATCTGAGGAAACAGAAAGTGCCATCTACGAACCAGGAAACGGCCGTTCACTAGATACGGAATCTGCTGGTGCCATAATCTTGGATTTCTCTGCCTCCAGAAATGTGAGAAATAATTTTCTGTTGTTTATAAGCTACCAAGTCTTGGAATTTTGTTATAGCAGAACAAACAGACTAAGACAAGAATGTAAGATAACCACATCTCGATGTTCCCTTGGGATTATTCCTGTCTTCCCAAGAGGTATTTTCGTAATAATTAATGAACTTAAAGTTTTTAACCTATTCTAGCACCTCATGATATATAATTAACACACTAAGCTGAATCTATTACCTTGACTGATCTCCAGCATCTATTCAGATGATTGTCTTCCTAAATACAATCAATATCTGCCTTTTCAAACTTAAATTTAAATTGGCATCTACCAACTTAATTCACAAACTCTGTGTCCCTTGTATCTTCTTGAATGATTGTCTTCCAAGGTTTTCATTCCAAATAGAATTTGTTGATTCATGTTAATTAAAAACCGCAGTGAGGGCCCGGCGCGGTGGCTCAAGCCTGTAATCCCAGCACTTTGGGAGGCCGAGACGGGCGGATCACGAGGTCAGCAGATCGAGTCCATCCCGGCTAACACGGTGAAACCCCGTCTCTACTAAAAAATACAAAAAACTAGCCGGGCGATGTGGCGGGCGCCTGTAGTCCCAGCTACGTGGGAGGCTGAGGCAGGAGAATGGTGTAAACCCAGGAGGCGGAGCTTGCAGTGAGCTGAGATCCGGCCACTGCACTCCAGCCTGGGCGACAGAGCGAGACTCCGTCTCAAAAAAAAAAAAAGAAAAACCTCAGTGAGGTAACAAAGGCCCTGTGAACTTTGCCTTCACCACCCTCTTGAGGTTCACTGATCTGCATATTGTTTTTTAATCAAAATCGTATGCATTTAGCCATGCTATTGCTCTTGTGTTCATAGGCCAAATATTTTTTAAACTACTTTTTGACAGTTTGTATTCTGAGATCACCATAATCATCTATCGTTTAAATATACCGGTTTTATATTCCACCCTGCCCACCACTCCTAACCTCCCTACTTTCTACAGCCATTTAGAGAAACTAATAATTAAAAGCATACCTATTATGGTCCTGCTTAGCTAACCTCTACTTACCTTAGAGTTCTATCCCCAGAGTTCTTTTAGAATGCCTGTCATAATATATTTAATATTATATTCCTTTTATAATGTTGAGATAATGATGAATAGAGCCAGTGAATGCCAGGTTGCAGTAAATACAACAGTTTGGCTCTCCACACCTATTCCAATCCCCTCTAGCATGTCTCCTAGTACCATGAATGCTAGAAAGCCAAAAAATACATTTGCCAGATTTATTTGCAGTTAGTCTGCAGTATGATATTTTGACAAAGCAGAGCAACGTGAAGTGGTATCTGTTCTCAGAGAGAACCTTGTAGAGTGCCTTTTCTTCGTCGGCGTCTGTGACAAAGAACTAGTTACTGGTCTCTAGCAAGTGGCAGCATCTTTAGCAATTGTTTCTGCATACAGTTAAATGTTTCACACAGCTTCATTTGTTCCTGACTGCATAGTATATAAATTTGATTCTCTCTATGTCCTAGAAATTATGTAAGATAGCCATACTTATAAAATGCCATCGTGCTATATACTAGCTAAAAAGGATTCTGTTCTCTGCAACAAAACTTGAAAGATATAGGAGTTTCTGTAACTAAACTTCCTATTCTCCTCTTCTCAAATCTGATCTCATTTTAGTAGCATAAGCACAGAAGTTATTAAGTAATAATTTTTAGTACTGACTCCTACATGTAGATTTATGAGGATAAGTCTCAATGATTTCCTAGATTTTGTCTTCCTTTTACAGTTGTATCATTTGGCTTTCTCTCTGTGTTAGAATTATGGGATCTAAATCATTATCTCTAATTCATTAGCCATATTTATTTCCAGAACACCCCTTGGATTCCAAAATCCACAGATGCTGAAGTCTCAGTTTTATTTTTAATTTTTTAAATTTGCCAGTTTTCCTTGTTTGTTCTTATCCACAGTAATCAGACCTGACGATACATTATGGAGAGTGTATATATTTTAACATTTCAAATAATTGTAGTTTATCCTGTCAAATAATTTTTAATCTTTCTTCATTATCGGGTACTACACATCATTCATTAACCTACAACTCTTTTACTGAACCTTCAGTAACTGTGGCTATGAAAATTATCTTGTCATTTCTTTGTTGCCCATGTTCTTTGTTCTATTTCTGGCCATCTTAATTTCCAAAGCAGTCCTGGTACAGATTTTCTTTGCTCTGATCTTTGTATTTTTTGTTATTTATTCTTTCCACAAACACAACTATGATTCTTAAATAATTACTTATATGCTATTGTTCATCTTACTTATAATAGAAATGCATTTAATTCCATTTGGATCTTTACCTACAATCTGCTGAACATTTTTTACTGATTTAAATTTTAATCTACACTAAGAATCCATATCAATTTTAGTTTATTTTCATAAATTTTATATGAGTTCTCAGTGTAGAAAATAAGCTAAACTTTGTATTAGCCTCAAATTGTTTTCTTTACCACTAGATCCTGGACACAAGTAACATACTAAGAGCTCAATAAATATTTATCAAATAATAAGCTGAATTTATTTTCTCTTCTTCTTGATTGCTATTTGATTTCAAAAAAAAATGAATTTATTTACTTTCTTTTCTACCTATAGTCAGCCTTACATATCCACAGGTTCCACATCAGTGGATTCAACCAACTGCAGCTCTAAAGTAGTAAAAAATGAATAAATATGTAAATAACACTAAATGCTAGAAATAAAAAATAATATAGGATAGCAACTATTTACATATAATTTACATTGCATTATGTAAAGTAATCTAGAGATAATTTAAAGTATACAGAAAGATGTGCATATGTTATATGCAAATACTATGCCACTTTATATAAGGGACTTGAGCATCTGTAGATTTTGGAATCTGAGGGTAGTTCTGGAATCAGTTTCCTGAGAATATCGAGGGATGACTGTACAGTTACCCCATCAGTGAGCTCTTCTTTAGATTAGTTCCACAAGATGCTCTCATTAATTGCATTCCATTGAGTGATCTTGATCTTGAATTGTATCTATAAATGAACACATTGTATAACAGCAACTGCATTTGAGTTTAACCTTTTCTAGGAGCTACAAAGATAGGAGGTAAGACACATGAGAACAATATCTGGGCATAACATTTTCATAGGACCACATCTGCATGAGCAAACTACACCGTATGCACTAAATACATACAAAAAAAAAGTTATTATGGTTAAAATACATACATAAATTGGTAATAGAAATCATTTCTTTATTCAAAAAGCATTAAATAAGTACCAACTCTGCACAGTTCTAATTATGACATTTACTTTGTAATTATTAGCAATAATAATGCAAAGATAGGATAAATGTTTACATTCACGGAACTCAGAATACAATAGGAGAGACTTTATCAAACATTACAGGTAAAAAATAAGTCATGAAAGCAAAACACATGATGCTATGACTGCAAGCAAAAAAGAAATAAAAATTAATCCAAAAGTCCAGGGACAGCTTTTCTGAGGAAATAAAGGGTGAATATAGGTTACCTAAGTTGGGGAGAGAGTGGGAATTGTTTCAGGAAATCACTACACAAAGTCCGTATGGGGGATGGGACCTGTTGTAGTGGAGCACAGCAGTAGTTTACAGCAAGAAGAAAAACAGTGAGAGATAAGTCTAGATAGGTAAGCAGGAATCAGACCATGCAAGACTTATAGGCCACAGGAAGAACTTAGTTGTCTTAAGAACAATTGGAAATTATTGAAGAACTTTAACAATGGAAGTGACATAATTAAAATTATGTTTGAAAAGGACACTCTGGTGTGTACTTCTGGAAAGTAGATGAAAGGACTAAGAGTTAATGCTTAGCAAGCAAGAGGTGATTGCAGCAGTGTAAAATGTAACTGAGTTTCTCAAGTATATATATGCCATCCTTATTCCCAATCAATGTTCATGACTCTGGATGAAGAAACACTTTGGTTGAATTAGAGTTTATATATGAAATAATCTTACTACTTCCATTTGTTTTATTATAACTGTATAGAAGTAAAAAGCTCTGATTTAAAACCTAATTCTTACATTCTTTTAGATTAATTAATGAAGCACTGATATTGACTTTGCATTTTGGATGCTTATTTTATTACTCACATATCCCTGTGTTAATATGTCATTTTAACATCTGAAATAAATTTTGAAACTGAAGTAAAATTATAGTTGATGTAATTAAATGTATAGGTTTCAGGGTAAAATATTATAATACAAATGTACTCATTAATATTATGGGTAAAAGACCTCAAAGTAATAAAATTAGGATGCACAGAGGTATACTTTTAAGATACATTTTTATTTTATATTTTATTTACTAGCTTTCTGAGTGAGGTATAACTTTAAATATAATTCTCCCAAGAATATCACAGCTATGTGTTTGATTAGACACAGAAAGTCACCTGAGAATAGATTTGCTTCAACTACGCCAAGTGGGTCCATTTTGAATTTTGAAATTCTCCTCTATCCCAAACAATGTCTTTATTTTTTTATATAGGAGACTTGATGAGGCTTTAAATTCAATGTATCTTGTGTTTCAGGAAGGTGCAGGGTAAAACTGTGAATCCAGTTTTTAAGTATGTAAATCCTGTGGCTACAAAAAGAAAAGAGCTCCCTAGTTTCCTGACCCTGAGTGTGCCTGAGGGTGTAACACCTTGGAGCTGTCAGTATCTTTCTCTGAGCTTCCCAGCATTGTTAGCTTCAGACAGGCTAGTCCACCTTTCTTGCCTTCCTTTCTTGTCCTTAATAATGAATAAACACCTTTGCTTTTAATAATGGTACCAATAACTGCACTGCTTACTGTTTTTAGTTTTGGATACCAGAGACTGCTCTTTATTTAGAAAATAATCTTAAATGGGACATTGCATACATTTCAGAGGCTTCAAAATGACCACAAAACCTTGCTAAAAGAGCTTGGAAAGATTTCTGAAACACTATTGTACTACTCTAGTAAAAACACAACTGCCACTGCCTCTGGCAGCTCGACAGCTGGGAAACGAAGGCCAGCACACTAAAACTTCACCATTGCTATCCAACCCCTTTCATCACCCATTATTTTTTACTACTTTATTATAAAAGAGCTTCTTTTCAGAAATGGTTAATTTCATCATGCTTCCTTGGGTAATTGTAATGTAGACCTCGGATTTCTGTATAAATAAGGTAACTTTTAAAATCCCAATCCAAAACCCCATAGTTTGTTATTAAAAGTCACTAAAAGTCACACAGAAGGAACAGACTCTTCAACTTTCTTCTTTCTTGCTTTTTTCTTGCATGATTGCATTGCCAGAAATGTAAAGTGACATTTCTGCACTTAGTAGCAAGTTAAAGATTTGTTTTTTGTTTTTTGTTTTTTAAGTTTTCTGGACACTATTATACAAAAAGGTAAGGTGGAGATACATTGCAATGGGCGTTGAGTAAAAAAATTAAACACCTGCCATAAATATTTTCAATATAATTCAAGGTTTTTTTTCCTCTCTCTCCCTAGTGTGTAGAAGTTGGACTGAACTCTAATTGTGCAAACTCTAGGGATACCGAGACAATTCTAGGAAGGCAGCCTGGTAGAAAAATTCACTGCTAATGTGGCAGTTTGATCCAAAAGAATTTAATGTGAATATGCTAACAAACCAAGTAGGCAAGGCAGCTATTACTCATTATGAATATAAATACACATAAAATTGTACTAATGCATAATTATTAGTATTCAATGGATAGTATAAGAAAATGGTTCAATGGAGATAAGTACTTGATGGATACATGATAGAATATAAGTTTATATGATTTGGCTGTGTCCCCACCAAAATCTCATCTTGAATTGTAGCTCTCACAATTCTCACATGTTGTGGGAAGGACCCAGTAGGAGATAATTGAATCATGGGGGCAATTTCCCCCATACTGTTCTCCTGGTAGTAAGTCTCATGAGATCTGATAATTTTATAAGGGTTTTGTGCTTTAATTTGGCTCTCATTTCTCTCTTGTCTGCCACCATGTAAGATGTGCCTTGCTGCCTTCCACCACAGTTGTCAGACCTCCCCAGCCACATGGAGCTGTGAGTCCATTAAACCTCCTTTTTTTTTTTTTTTTTTTTTTTTGTAAAATGCGTCTCAGGTATGTCTTTATCAGCAGCATGAAAAACGACTAATAGAGTAAATTGGTACTGTAAGTGGGGCACTGCTGGAAATATACCCAAAAGTGAAATGACTTTGGAACGATAACGACAGATTGGAAAAGTTGGAGGCTCAGAAAAGATAGGCAAGACAACCTAAGTCAAAAGGACAAAGCTGAGCATCACGCACCTGACTTCAAACTATACAAGCTACAGTAACCAAAACAGCATGGTATGGTACAAAACAGAGATATAGACCAATGGAACGGAACAGAGTCCTCAGAAATAATACCACACTCTACACCATCTATCCTTGCAAACCTGAGAGAAACAAGAAATGGGGGGGGAAGGATTCCCTATTTAATAATGTGCTGGGAAAATTGCTACCCATAAGCAGAAAGCTGAAACTGGATCCTTTCCTTATCCTTATACGAAGATTAATTCAAGATGGATTAGAGACTTAAATGAGACCTAATACCATAAAAACCTAAAGAAATCAGGTAGTACATTCAGGACACAGGCATGGGCAAGGACTTCCATTCTAAAACACAAAAATCAACAGCAGCAAAAGCAAAAATTGACAAATGGATCTAATTAAACTAAAGACTCTGCACAGCCAAAAGGAAACTACATCAGAGTGAACAGGCAACCTACAGAATGGGAGAAAATTTTGCAACCTACTCATCTGACAAAGGGCTAATATCCAGAATCACAAAGAACTCAAACAAATAACAGAAAAACAAACAAACCCCATCAAAAATGGGCAAAGGATATAACAGACATTTCTCAAAAGAAGACATTCGTACAGCCAACAGACACATGAAAAGCCATCATCACTCGCATCAGAGAAATGCAAATCAAAACCACAAGAAAAACATCTAACCCAGTTAGAATGGACAAATCATAAGAAGCCAGGAAACACACAGGTGTGAGAGGACCGTGAAAATAGAACCACTTTTACCTGCTGGTGGGATTGTAACTAGTTCAACCATTAATGGAAATAAAACAGTATGGCAAGGATCTAAACTAGTGTACCCATAGACCAGCCTCCCACTACTGGGTTATACCAAAGGATTAAAATTATTCTACCACAAAGCACATGCACACGTATGTATTGCGGCACTATTCACAAAGCCAAGACTTGGATCAACCCAAATGTCCATCTGTGACAGACTGGATTAAGAAAATGTGGCACATATACACCATGGATACTATGCCAGCCATAAAAAAAAGGATGAGTTTGCGTCCTTTGTAGGGACATGGATCAGGCTGGGAAACCATCATTCTAAGCAAACTATCACAAGAACAGAAAACCAAACACCGCATGTTCTCACTCATAGGGAACTGAACAATGAGAATCACTTGGACTCGGAAGGGGAACATCACACACTGGGCCATCATGGGGAGGGGAGAGGAGGGATTGCATTGGGAGTTATACATGATATAAATGATGAAATTGGATGGGTGCTGACGAGTTGATGGGTGCAGCACACCAACATGGAAAAGTATAACATATTAACAAACCCTGCACGTAATGCAACATGTACCCTAGAACTTAAAGTATAAATAAAATAATAATAATAAAAATCAGTTAAGACAAAAGGGAAAAATGAAAAAAATCCCAATTCTTACAAAGAAGGTAATTAATATTTTTAATATTTAATTTAATATTTTAAATTTAATTTCATTTAATAATTCATATTTTTAACAGAGTTTGCTACTTAGCTCTCTTTCTTCTACCTTGATGTGGCATTTCTTTTGTTATATTGATGCCTTTTATTGCATACAACTCCAATGACTTTCAGTGAGAGGGTAGAACAATTACTAATTAATGCTTAAAAATATACATTGGGGTTTATTTTATGCAAGTGATGTTTATATTGGAAGACACAATGAAAACATGTAATCTGTATCTTATGTGACCTATACACATACTTTAACAGATTTCTTTTTACGATTCCAGATGTTTCTTCTCTCTCTCTTCTTGACCTTAAACTTTGGAGTCTTCAGGCATCAGTCCTGGTTTCTATCCTATTTTCACTATACATAAAATAACTAAATGAATTCATGTGTTCTTCTTCCTTTAACAAATCCCATATTTATATTTTAAATCTAGGACTGTTTTCTAATTTCCAAATCAGTATGTACCTTTGTCAACTTTTCATCTCTAATTGGATATCATGGATAATTTGAAACTTCATATATCCAAAACTGAATCATGACTATTGGGAGTGTCTGGATCCCAAAATAATATTCATTGTCCCATACTGAGTTATGAGCTTATTAAAAATATAGATGAAATATAAAAATCTACATATTTTCTGAAAAAGAAAAGCTTGATTCAATGATTTGATTTAAAACAGTGTGTACAATGAACTTACAAATACTGCACCATTGAATAAGGTTTACCCACCCAGTCAATGTGGATGAATCATATACTTGATTTCCAAGACAGATCTCTTAGTATAAGAAGGAAACATATTTAGAAGGCCTCTTGCTTTCTAGCCGACAGACCCCCAAAAAAAGAAATGAAAATGAATAAGTGAGAAGCTGGAAATATTCCCACTATAATTTTCCCTATGGAAAAATAAATGGAGTGGCAGTATTTTCTCTAGAAAAACTGGAAGAACTGAGAAAAATCTGTCTCCCTAACAGTTGCTTTCCTCTGATTATATTCAAATATATGTACTGTCCTTGGTAGCCACTGTCATCCTTTTGTCAAGATAGGATTATCTGTTTTATGCATTTTTAAAATACATCCTAATGAGGCCAGGCATGGTGGCTCATGCCTATAATCCCAGCACTTTGAGAGGCCAAGACAGGTGGATCACTTGAAGTCAGGAGATCAAGATCAGCCTGGCCAACATGGTGAAACCCCGACTCTACTAAAACTACAAAAAATAGCTGGCACAGTGTTGGGCGCTTGTAATCCCAGCTATGACTTGGGAGGCTTAGGCAGGAGAATCACTTAAACCTGGCATCCGAGGTTGTAGTGAGCCAAGATTGTGCCACTGCACTCCAGCCTGAGCGACAGAGCGAGACTCCATCTCAAATTATAATAATAATTGATTAATAATAAATACATACATAAAATATAATGCATCCTAATGAGTACTAAACCTAGAATACATTCTTGGAGAAGCCAAATTTACTTTTTTTTAAGGCCTCAATTCATTTTATGTCCTGCTTACAAGTCTCTGATGGCTTTCCACTGCCTTCGGATCTTTAATATGACTAAAATCCCTTATATGACCACTATTGCGTCTCAAAACTCATGAGTACTTGATTTTCATTGTTCAGATGAGAAGATTAAGAGGGAAAAAGGGAAGATAACTTGTTACAAAGAGGTTGTATTTTAAGAATTAAACAGATTGTTTGTGTATAACTCTGTGGTTGTTAATTATTTCTTACTGTAGTTCATAAAGTACAACAAACCATGACGTTACTCCCACTGTCTCCGCTTTTGATAAAAAACATAACAAAATAATGTTAAATCCAAAAAAAACCCATAAGTTTTAAAAAATCCATCAGAGAGCTGAAGTTACAGAAGAAACTGGCCTAGAAACAAATAGTTTGTATTCCTAGGAGAGACAGAATGTGGATGCTTGCTTATGTGGGTCCAACCTCTCACAACATGCAACCTAATAAAAACAATTCAGCTAAAACACTTAACGAATTTCTAAAAGCCAGGGTACCTACTGTGAAAGTGTAGTAATATCTGAGAACTACAGGTACATAAGGAATTCACACACACTCACAAATTATCAGTATCATGAATTTAGGAGGGAAGGCATCTCTACAGACCCGTTCACACACTGAAACATAATAAGGCAATGCGATGAAGACTCTACGCCTAATAAGTTTTACAACTTAGATAAAAGGAAGAGCATCTCTGAAATTCAGAAATTATAGAAGCTGATTCACAAATGGCATATATGCTATATCAATATGAGGGAATATTTCTCAGTAATAAAAGTGAGTATTAGTAAATGTAACAACATGGATGAATCTCAAAATAATTATGCTGAGTGAAAGAAGCCACAAAAAAGAGTTTGAATGGTTACATTTACATATACATTCTAGATAATGATGAGAAATACGTAGCTACTGTAAGCAGATCAGTGGTGGCCTAGGGAAGAACTTTGGAGTGGGATGAGAGGGACAGTGTAAAGTTGCATGAGGAAATTTTGGGTGGTGATAGATATGTTCATTATTTTGATTGTCATGTTGATTTCACAGTTCCATATCTATATACGTGAAAACTTATTTAGCTGTCCATTTTCCACGTGTAGTTTATTGTGTGTCAATTATATTTCAATAAAGTTTTTGAAAAAACACAATTATGAGGATTTCATCTTAGTTCTATATTATAATATTCCTTTTTGGTCCTATTTGAACTTACAAGTCCAAGAATTTCCAGTGAGGCATACTTATTGAATAAATAAATATGTGAATTAATACAAGGAGAAATGTGGGAAGTGTCAAATGAGTATATATTTCACGAGTATAATCAGACAGTAGAGTTTTAAAAAATTCTGGTTACTTGGAAAAAATGAGAAATTTTTGAATAGTTCAGAGAGACATAAAACTTACAATTAATTTATACCAGGACTAAAATGCATAGTTTTGTCCAGGTCACACCTATTGGACATGGTCTTTTCAGTGTACAGAGTTAATGTAAGGAAAACGTGAAATTTTGTGGTAACAAAGCTTTTACCAACCCCAGTTCCTAAAGGTATTTTTTTCATTATTCTCTTTTTTATTCACAGTTTCATATAATACATTTTGGTTTTTAGTCTTGCTTTTTATGCAGGGGTCTATGAGTACTGTCCATTATCCACCCAGTTAAAATAATGTGTTTTATTGTATATTGTCCATATGTATGTGTGTGTGTGTGTGTGTGTGTGTGTGTGTGTGTGTGTGTGCATACACATACCTGTCTGATGCTGAATTCTCGATTTGATTACATTTTTCTGTTGGGCGCAATATATTATATAATACTACTGAATTTTAGTACAAAAATCCCTTTCTATGCTTTTTTGATAGCTATTTATAAGACTTTATTTTAAAAATAAATTAATCAAATTCTTCAAAAAACAGAGTAGGGGTTTTGATTTGGATTGCATAAATTTACAAATTAATTTACAGAATTTTCCATAAATATGATGTTAAGTTGTTCAATACAAGAATCTTGAATTTTTTTAGCTCAAAGCTTGTATTTAATTTCTTTACTTGAG
>NW_016805314.1:283496-306344 GCF_001698545.2 Rhinopithecus bieti | reverse complement strand
CTATTTTATAGAAATGTAAACTTTATGTTTTATCATATAAATATATTTTCTAGTATCTTATTGTCCATATAGAAGAAATGATAATTTTTATACTCATTTTGAGTCTACTAGATAATCAACTATCTTACTGATTCTAGTAAATTCTGATGCTATAATTTTCATATAGATGTTAGTAAATAATATTTAATCTAATTCCTTTAAAACTTTATATTTTAATTCTATCCTGTCCTTCTTTTCTTCTTTTTTTCTCATTATCTACCTACCCACTGCCTCCTTCCTTCCATTATTTTACGACATATCCTGGACGTTCAGTACAACCTTAAAGAGTGTTGATGATAATGAAATTCCCTACCCTCTTCTTGGTACTAAATGGAATGTATTTAAATAGGTATTTGGCAAATAACTTTTGCCATATTAGAAATATCTCCTTATTGTTTGTTAACTATTTTCAAGTATTAATTTTTATCAAATGTTTTGTCTACATCTGTTAACAATCATACATTTTTATTTCAGTCTATTAATGTGATTAATTATAATGACAGATTTTTACGTTGAAGCATCAGTGCCTTCTTGTGATAAATTTTATATTATGATACCTTAGTTTGAATATACTGTTGGATTCACGTAAGTATTGCTTGGACCTATAATTTTCTTTATTGTATTGTCTATCTTTTCTGAGATTATGTTTCATAAAATAAATGACTATCTTTAGTTATTTTTTCTGTTTTTGAAAACCTTGCAAAATTCTCCCACTTTGGAAGTTTCTAGAATTTGCTCCTTGTACCTTGACAAATTTAAATTTCATTGCAACACGTGTAGGTATAGATTTGCTCTAACATGAAAGTTTGGCATTATATAAATCCTTTTACTATGAAATGTTAAACTCCATTAATTTTCTGTGCATATTATTACTATTTCCTCAGATATTTGCACTTATTTTGGCATTCTGTGTCCAAATGCTGGCAATTCTACTCTATTTCCTCCAATTTCTAACCCTTCATCGCTATATTTTCCAGTTGACTTCTGCAAAGTTTCTAAATATAATTTTCCACATCACTTGTTCATTCTACAACTGTTTCTAACCAGATTTGATCTCATCCATCATACATTTTTTACTTTATTACTTTCTTTTCTGTTTTTAAAATTACCTTCTATTCTTTCATAATAAACATCCATGAAATTTATTATAATTAATTTAAATTGTTATTCTGGCTGTTACAAAAGTATGGCTTTGTATGTTACATTCATTATGTTTCTTTATAATGAGTTTACTGCTCAGATACTTGGTTATTTTGTCCTGTGCATTTATGTTGACCTGGTGGTATCATCTACACTTCTTCTGGTAATTGTATCATAGGAAGTGGGTCCTTATTGTGTCCTTCTTGGTGAAACAAAGTGATAATTAGGAAATGAACTCAGAATCAAGATTCTTAAGAGCCTTAGAAAACTTTTGATTTAGAATGCTGTGCCTTGACATTCTATCCTAGTACTCTGGTACTGTATTCCTCTTTATATTCTGAGCTATTTTTTCTGTCTTAGTCTGCTTTGTGTTACTGTAACAGCATACCTGAGGCTGGGTAATTTATAAGGAAAAAAGGTTTATTTAGCTCACGGTTCTGCAGGCTTAGAAGTTCACGCGCTGCTTCTAGCTTTTGCTTCAATGCTGGGTCATTGCATAGTGGAGAAGGTCAAAGGTGAGGCAGATACATGTGCAGAGAGACCAAACAGGAAAAAGCCTTGCTTTATAACGACTAACCTATTTCTGTAGAATTAATCCAGTCTTGCTGGAGTGAGACCTCACTATCACATAGCATCACATCATTAATGAGGGATCCTCTCCCATGACCCAAATACCTTCCACTAGGCCCTACCTCCCCAAAACACTTTGAATCAAATTTCAACGTGAATTTAGGTGAGGACAAACCAACCATATTCAAACCATAGCACTTACGGTCTGTGTTAAATTTCTGTATCAAGGAGACCCATAGTTACAATGATAAGTACAATGGAATTTTATTCTTCTTTATTTTAATAGTCTCAAAGGTAGTTGTTCAGAGTTGGCAAGTCTTAGGATATTTCTTCACCACAAAGTAATTAGAAGACTCTGAATCAAAAGTGTTCCTGGGTCCAAGTTTGTTGCTATAGATGTTGTCATGTATATGCTAAAATAAAGTAAAATAGAATTTGTTTTCTTTCCAAAGGCATAATCTAGAAATTGTAGACATAATTTGCACTTATTCCATTGACCAGAATTGCATCATATAGGCACTCTTAGTTGCAAAGAGAGCTTAGAAATACATTATTTATTAGAGAAGAATTGTGCATCAGTAAAATTTAGGCTTGATTATTAAAGAAACTTTGAGTAGATCCTGTTAGATGGTTAGTAATTTCTTCTTAAAATTACTCTTAGATCAGAAGCCTTTTCTGAATACTTATTTTTCTAAATGCCATGTCACTAACCCTTGACTTTGAAGAACATAGACATGAATCAGTTAACTTGCCACCTTGCTCCAGCAGCAATTCAGGCCATCAGGGTCAATGCTTAGGATGTTGCTATATATTAATGTGGTAATGACAAACAATGGCATTACGAAGATCATGTTCTAAGGTTAGAAATTTAAAATTCTCTCCAACTTCAGTCTTACACTGTAATACACCTTTCTCCCAGAACACTGCTAACCCACATGCTAGCCCTTCTGTCTCCGCTCTCTCTATCTTTTCCATGCACTAATTCACAACAGCCTTTGATCTCGCAGGTTTCCCACTTTTTGATATTAATTCTTCAAATCTATTATCTGTATTGCTTCCTTGATTTCTCAGGAGTAGATTATAGGGGAGAAAACCAAAAGTATGTGCTGGTCACTATTTTATTAGTTATCAGAAGTCTCCTGACTTGCTTATTATTTTAAAATTTTGAAAATTTAAGAGTATTTGTATATATACTCCAGAGAACTTCAAAATAATATGTAGAAAGTTAACCATTTGTTCATACATTTTCAATAACTTCTTCAAGCTTATTTTATCTCCTAACCAAATGGATTATTTTGACATTTCATTGATGTAATCATTAATACATGTATTCAAGAGGACAAGAAGAATGGTGAGTTGTAATCATTACTGAAATAAGTCACATAAATTAAAAGAACAATTGAGCATAATTTTAGTTTTAATGACTAACACTTGAGTTTAGTTAGATTTTTTGGGGAAAATTAGAGCATATTATATTGAAATTGTTGAGGTCTGAAGATATTTATGTAACTTCAATATTTTAAGATAGAAGAATAAGGCTAAAGGGAAGATATTACCTCAATGGATAACACAGCCACAATGTTAATTAATAGCATAGTTTTTGGACTTTGGTGTTCAGTTTTAACATGAAATTAGATTATTATTGTTCTATCTTACCTTTAATGCAAACTTTGATCTCCATATTTCTGGTGGGATTTTGCAAACTTAAAAGAATAAACTATCTTTACTCAAGCTTACCATAGTTTTGTCTTTCAGTAAAATAAATTCTGTATAATCCTGTCTCAGTTTGAAGTTCTAAATCTCTGGGAACTGATGGAAGCCTGCATATCTAGTCAGAAATGGAATATAAAACCAGAAAATTAATGAGCATGTATTGTGTGTGCACATGTGTAAACGTTTGTGTATGTGCTTAAATCACCCACTTCCAAGATAAATAATTAACCTAGTCTGTATATGTTCACAAGTCCTACTGAAGAGTCAAATAATCAGCGCAAAGAAGATTAAGATATTCTTCCTCTATTGCACATCTTACCTTTCTGTACCCCTTTCCTTTCCCATGGATCCACAGCTGAATTGTATGCTGATTAGATTATTTGTAGGTATAACTCTTTCATAGTGATTTAAATCACAAGTGCTTTGTCTCTGTTTTGGCTTGAGGAACAGAGATTAATAATTTCCTACTAATATTTATCTATGACAGAAATGGGCTTGACTAGAGACTACAATTCCAAGACTCTTATGTAGTTTTGCTATAACCATATATGCTTTCTACCTAATGGGATATGAGAAGTGATATCCACTTCTAAGCTATGCCTTCAAAAGAACTTGTGTGCTTTTCTAACTCTCCTTTTAATATCTAGTGGCCTAAAAATGGTGTAAACTAACTACCCATGAAATAGATACCTGAACAAAGATGGAAGTCTCCCTACCAAATCTGGACTTACTACTTCTGTTCTTTATGTAAAACATGAATGTTTTTATACTGTTTTTACTACCACAGTTTAGTGCCTCTTTGTTATAGCAACTTTCACAACCACTCAATTATACAGCATAAGAGCTAGGTCAAATATTCTTGGTGTTCGGACTATGCCTAAACAGGAAATAACCTGAGCTTTCTTTGCTTATTTTGCAACTACTCCCTTTAATCCCATTCCTGCCTACTACTCTATTCTTTCAGAAAATAAATGATCAAGCATATGGGAACATGGCAGGGATTTTGTTGTTTGGTAAATGTAAACCATAGGTGAGTTTACCAGCAAAACCAACTAAAGTCTGAAACAATAACTCTCATAAGTAGGCATGGTGCTGAAACTATAAATAGAAGGAAAACTTGTCAGCAAATATAAGGAACACAAGAAAAAGGAATAAGAAGCTTTTCAAAGCACATCTTAGAAAATGATGTGATCATTATAGACATGAACTCAGTCTAAGCCAGTTGTTTATTCTCTTACTCTATCATAGCACATAATATAAAGGGGCATGGAAAGACCAAGAAATATCTATATACACATACTGTATTATGGTTTAAATTATCGACTTTGTTTTAACTAGAATACAATTTTAAAATTGACTGGAGTCAAATAATTAAAATCTTATATACACAATTTGAAATTCTAAACAATATTTATATGTTAAATGGCAAAAACTAATGTGAACATATTCAGGTAAAGTGGAAGGGCACTTACATGAGGGATTATAAGATAATCCCTTCTGTGGTTTCTACCTAATGTTCCATAGAGTGAAAACGTTATTTTTTCAAATATATATAATTAGTGAATAAACATGACTCAGAATATGCCTAAAATACCACAAGGGATAGTAAAAATGTAGTAACTCTACATTAAATAAATGAAAAAGACACACATAGATATTTATTCTTTCAAGGGACTGTAAAAAAAAAAAAAGAAAGTGAATAATATAGGTTTCTTGCTTTTAAGTGACTAAAATTTAATTTTAGACAAAATTTGGTAAACCATTCTTATAAAAGGAGGATGAATAAGTGATGAATAAAAGTTCAAATAAAATACCTTGCAATTAATTCTGACTGCCAGATAGGGACAATATTCAGAGATAATGTGTCTTTTGATTTAGTTTTAAATGTGGAGGATTTCAACTATAGGAGAGTGATAGAAAAGATAATTCTGGGTAAAAGTAACATACTAGAAGACAGTGTCAGGAAATAAATCCAGACTTGGGTAAAGAGAGACTTTATTCAAAAAGACTATTGCAATTGGGAGCCAGGGATAATTGCAATAGGCAGAATGCTCTGACCACAAAATCTACAAGAAACTCAAAAGTGAGAACAAAAGGACTTTTTAAAAAAGAACAAGTAAGCAAGTCTGAAAAGTATTAGGTGTGGAGTAGTGGGATGTTTTTCTTCATAGTCAGCTGATTCTCTGCTGGGGCCATTACACATATGAGCATTCAGGTTTTAATTTTCTGTAATCACAAGTAGGGGGTGGGGAAGAAATATTGGAAGCATTAGTTTGGTTTTAACGAGATATTTAAGAGAACTGATATTGGGAATTTGATAATGGTTGCCAATTTATACAAGTGACAGGATCTAATCCAAATTATAGGTAGGTAACAAAATTGTTTTTTGTTTTTTTTTCACAGTAGAAAAAGTCAACTGAATCTCTATGAAACAGAGTTTGCATATCAGCTACTTGCAATTTACAAAAGCTGGAAAATAGTTGAAAGACAGTGAACAGGACTAGAATATGATTACTCAATATTATAAGCTCTAGTTTTCTATTAAAACATAAAATGCCTCTCTACAATCAACCTTTCTTTCCTCTGACCAAATATAATCTTACAGAAAGATTTTTCTCCATCACAGAATAAGGCCTGTCTCTGAGTTGATGTGACTATTTACGTAGATTCAACAAAAATAATTTCCTATATAAGCCTTTTGAAGTTTGCATTGTTGGAAATTCTCATAAGGAATCTCAGATTGGACTTTTAAAAGCTTCTTGAGGTTAGGACTTAAGCCAATAATTTGCCATTAGATTTTACCTGCGTAGCTATAAATTGGGATGAATTCCTTTATTCCTGAAGTCATCAAAATATCGTAAGATTCCTAGGTTTTGCAGGAAGTTATTATTCTTACTCATCTGTAGGACTGGGAACATTGTAAGACAATTTTCAGGCCAATTTTCAGAAGAGAGCTGTGATGGTTGATACTGAATGTCAACTTGACTGGATTGAAGGATACAAAGTATTAATTCTGTGTGTGAGGGTATTGCCAAAAGACATTAACATTTGAGTCAGTGGGCTGGCAAAGGCAGACCCACCCTTAATCTGGTGGGCACAATCTAATCAGCTGCCAGTTAATGTAAAGCAAGCAGAAAAATATGAAAAGGGGAGACTGGCTTAGCCTCCCAGCCTACAACTTTCTCCTGTGCTGTATGCTTCCTGCTCTCGAACATTGGACTCCAAGTTCTTTAGCTTTGGGACTCGGACTGGCTTTCCTTGCTCCTCAGCCTGCAGATGGCCTATTGTGGGACCTTGTGATCATGTAAGTTAATACCTAATAAACCCCCTATATCCTGTTAGTTCTGTGCCTCTAGAGAACCCTGACTAATACAAGAGCTTTGTAAATTTTGGCTCCACTTAAAGAAAAAATCAACCGTGTTTCCTTCAAACTGTTCATATCTGATTAGAAAAACAACATTCTCCAATATGGCCTTCCAGCCAAAGCTGTAGTTATAGAACCAGTGTTTCCAGTTATCTCTGTTTGACAAGCACCTTTGCAAATAATGAAATTGGCAAACAACAACAACAACAACAACAACAACAAAGTTTATGAATTCTGGAGGGGTTGGGCAGGGAGAAAAGACAAATGTTTTGTTTCTTTTTCTTCTTCTTCTTCTTCTTTTTTTTTTTCTGTGTACAAAAGCATAGTCTACAAATGTCATGAGGTATACATAACTTGAGAAAACAACAAAACAATTATATACAGAACATGGGACATTAAAATACTGGCAATATTCCAGACAAAGCCTATAATCATTCTTCATCATTTACTTCAATTCTATGTACTTAAGTCTTATTCCACTCAGTCTTCAGTTAGCAAATAAATTTTTCTGATAAAAGTCACAATTTTTGCCCTCTAGGTAGATTACCCAGAATGTAAAGAAAAACATTCGGTTAACTCCTGTTAAGGATAGACCAATAATCCAACAAGCTCTTGTCATTTTAACAGAGCTAAATACAAATACTAGTTTTGAATCAGTATATTTGGCACTAAAGTTCTTTTTTTATACATAAACCCATGAAATCTTAGCTAGCTTTGACCACAACAGATAAAATTCATTTTCTATAAACCTTCTACAACTTTCTATATTCATTCAAATTTTGACCTACACTTTCCTCTTTCTCCTTCTGGAAGAAGCAGTCATTTTACTTTAAGACAAAGCTATTATTTTCTTAACAAAACCCATACTTTATACTTTGCATGCTAATGATTTTCCTTTCTGTCATTATTTCTCCCAATAGGTTCTCATTTACATTGTTGGTTACAACTTTTAACTACAATAATTTTTATTCTACAAATGAAACTATGAAGTAGAGAATTGTGAATAGTCTTTCATAGCACAAATATTCTATAGCTGATAAGCAGATCTTACAAATACACATCTCACAGCTTTTTTTGTGAATATTAAAAATTTATTTATGAGTGTCTCTTATAATAAGCATATCACTAAACAGCATCATCGCTCATCTTTTCAACAGAATTGTGAAGTCACTATTACTTTTTTATTTTTATTTTTTAGTTCTTTATTATTATACTCTAAGTTCTGGGATACATGTGCAGAACATGCAGGTTTGTTACATAGGTATACATGTGCCATATTGGTTTGCTGCACCCATCAACTCGTCATCTACATTAGGTATTTCTCCTAATGTTATCCCTCCCCTAACCCCACGCTCCCTGACAAGCCCCGGTGTTCCCCTCCCTGTGTCCTTGTGTTCTCATTGTTCAATTCCTGCTTACGAGATCTCACATCTTTTTATAGCCACATGCTTCCTTATAGTATAACCTCTCAATTTAGTAAAAGTAAATGTATTTATTAAAACACTGAGACCAAACCTCTAGCTATCTATATCACCACTAACTACCATAAAAATAAATGGCAAGAAGTATGTGAAGTTAAAATATTTGAATTAGTTTCTATAAAATGCTTTTGAAAGTATTAAAAGTTCAACTTTCTTCGTACCTGGGAAAATAGAAAGATTTAATTCAAAATGCTTATTTATCACTAAGTCATTAAGAATAGAGTTCATTTAAGATTTTTTAAATACAATAATTTGGTAATAACATCAGAGGGTAGGAAAATATTACATGCATATAACATACACACAAAAATACACATAAGTGTTGAAAGTTTGATTTTCTTAATCTCTTGGAATTATAGGAAGATTTAATTTATGTAAACATTTATTTATTACTAAGCCAATAGGAACAGAGATCCTTTCAAATTTTTAAAATTCAATAATTTGGTAGTAACAACCAAGGCTGAGAAAACATCACACACATATAAAGTACATTAAAAAAAAAATAATACACACACATTTATAAGCATCCAGACAGACACAAATAGCATAGAGCTTCAGTTGTAAAATTTAAACGGGAATCAGGGATAAAAACAGAAAAATCCTTCTGCTTCATATAAAAGATCTGGCCCTCCTCCTAGCCCTGGCTTTATATTTTACTAAGATTGTGTTTTATCAGACAGAACAAATTGAGGTTACCTGGTCAATATGAAGGCTGAAGTGTCTTCACCAATATGAATGGATCAAATTTTTAAGATTTTCTTTGCCTTGATGTGTAATCTGACAAAGGCTGTGAACTCAGTTTTGGCTGAGAGATTGAGGAGAAAACAAGTGGCCATTGGGGTATCTCGAAAGCCCATCTCAGCGGAAAAGAGATTCAGCACGTCTCCAATTAGCCCTTTAAGTCTCAGGGGGTCCATCTCAGGGTTCCTGAGCTCCTCAGGAGCCCGGGGTGGGGAGGGAGCTTGAGTGGCTGTGGAGATGACGTGATGGGCCAGAACGTGAGATCACAGGTCTGAGAAGTTTGGATAGAGAAGTGGAGAAGGTAAGGGATTCAAGGAGACAGATCAAGGATTCAAGGGATGTAAATAGAAGGTCCAAAGTGGTAAAGAGAAAAAAGGGGAAGTAAGGGTGATCATAAGAGGGAAGTCTTAGAGGAGCCAGTGTGACATGATCCCATTTCCTAAGAGGTCTTTGAAGTACTATTTTTTTTTTAATGAAATGTTGCATTTTTGAATATATTGAACTGAATTAGTGCCTTACTAGTGAAGCACATAACTTGTTGCAGAAGAAGAGAGACGGTGCCAAATGATTAAAAATTACCCATGGGATTAAGATAATTAAATAAGAGATAAGATCTTTATATACTGGGAAAAAGTACCACTGAAATATTCTCTTGCATGGTCCCCATCCTAGCAGCCAAAGCTCAACTCCCATTCCCCAATGCAGTCCTCACTAGAAGAGCCAAGGAAATAACCTTGCTCAATCCTCACTACAGGAACAAAGGAAAGACATCACAGAAGGGTCAAAGAAAAGTCTCTGCCTGAAAAAAGTAACGTCAATTCCTTACTGAGCTTTTGCAGTAAGTACAACTGCAGCACTGGATTAGGAGATGAGACTCACCATCAGGGACCCTGATTTCCCCAGCCAGGTAAAAATACAAAAGATCCAAGAAGCTGGCATGAATACCTAGGAGAAGAAAGTGGGATCCCAGGGACTCAGCACTCCACTCAAGTCACAATAACAGAAAACTGTCAAACAAAATCAACTTGGGCTTAGGTTAAGGAAAAAAAAAAAAAAAAGAGAGACTTCATTCCAAAGACTACTACCACAGGGGAAATGCTCTAACCATTAGAGCTACAAGTACCTCGCAGGTCAGAAAGAAGGGACTTTCCTTTATAGGGAGGAATAGTTGATGCTAGAAAGACCTGATGTGGGGTAATGGAAGAGCAGATGGTGTGAGTTTTCATGAAGGAAGGTTTTTCTCTGCAGACATATGAATCTCAGGTAGGGCCATTAAGGAGTTGTTCAGTGTTTCAGAGCTTGTTTAATCTCAGGAGAGAGTCAAGGTTCCAAGGTCTCCAGTCAAGGAGAGAATCCTAACTAAATTTTAGTCAAGTTAGAGGGCATTCTTTCCTAATTGGCTAGGGGACAAACAGCTCAGCTAAACATTAAAGAGCCAAATAATGGGAATTTGAAGGATCTATGCCTGGTCTTTACACAGGTAATCAAGAGTATCATCTACAAGCCTTACCTAAGTCATATGGAGAAGGGCCATTCTTTTTAGTAAACTATATCCTGGAACTCAAAAGGGTGGGAGTTTCTGAATCGCTATTGTTTTCAGGAGGAGAGGGCTCAAGTAAATTTCAATATTGTCAATGTGAAGAAATTATAAAAAATGCATGTAATATTTGATTACTATTTGAAATATCAGAATTGAATGTTTTCTAAATATGAATCAATGATCATTTAAAAGTGAATAATTTACTGTCTATGACCATACCACTCTGAATGTGCCCAGTCTCATCCGAACTCAGAAGTTAAGCACAGTCTAGCCTGGTTAGTACTTAGATGGGAGACTGGGTGCTGTAGGCTTATAAAAAATTGGTAAATGATTATGAAATGGACTAAAATATTGGTGTCTCTAATACCCAGGTTTTACAAAACTAACAAGGGTGTTATGATGAATAACAATAATTTGTGGCTTTCTTAACTATCTAAAGAATAAAAATATATTAACAAAACAAAATTAAATGAAGTTATAAAACTTAACTGTGAAAATAAGACTGAAATAACCTTTTCTATGAATACACAAATATGCATTACAGAATTGGCTCAACTTTTTCTTAAAAAACAATGAGATCACTTGGACACAGGAAGGGGAACATCACACACAGGGGCCTATTGTGGGGAGGGGGGAGGAGGGAGGGATAGCATTAGGAGGTATACTTAACATAAATGACGGGTTAATGGGTGCAGCACACCAACATAGCACATGTATACATATGTAACAAACCTGCACATTGTGCACATGTACCCTAGAACTTAAAGTATAAAAATAATAATAAAAAAAATCTGACAAAGCTACAGAGATAATAAAACAGTCATGGCTTTCAACCTTGGAAATTGTAGTTTCACTTCCAGTCTCTCCATATCAGTGAGTTTAAGAATAATGAAAAATTTAACAATAATTAATGGGTCTTTAAAATGTTTCTTCAATCGAAGGAAGGCATATGCTAATTGCATCCTTGCATGGGTAGAAGCATGAGAAGTGTACAGAGAAGAAATCTACATGAGCTCAACCACGATGTGAACATGTATAGTTGTTTCCACAGAGTGCACATTGCTTGCAAATGCTTCATATTAATTGTGATTTGCTCATAAGAATGTTTACTTTCAATTCTGGGCCTAGGACTAAATGTTAAAGCTTGTATTTCATGACCAAAAAGGCAATTATTCTGTCAGGCTCAGTAACAATCATAGCAGTTATTTGATTACCAGGTTGAAGGTTTTTTAACTACCTGGAGCTATTATTTAAATTATACTTTAAGGTTTTATTATCTTGACTCTTAACAATGCCAAATCCATCTCCCATTTCAACTCTCTTTTTCCCTTAAGTCGTATCTGTCCTTTTGCTTTATTTCAAGCAGTAAGTCTATTAAATACTATGCATAGAGTCCACAAATTGCTACCAGAAGTCACTGTTTGTTGCTACTAAAAATCAATTGCAGGTTAGATATTTAAATGTGACTATTTGGACATTGTATATGTTGGCTCCAAAATGGTATTCCATATAACCTTACTTACTAGTTATAAAAATAAATAAGTTGGAGAAAACTATTATGATAGTTGAACACTGGAATTAGCATCATTAATTTCAAATAAAACATGAACAACATTTCTCAATATAATAGTTTTTTAAACATTAAATTGAGGATCACTTTTCATATTTCAATCCAGTTGATAAGGCTTGATGGAAAAGTGAATAAAACTCTGTACTTGAGAATAAAAGATTGCAGTATTTCTGGTTTTGTCATTTCCTAAGTAAATTTACTCTATCAGTTTTTTAAAATGTAACTCAAATAGAGGTATAATACTAGTTGATAATGCTGTTGTGAATACTAAATCAGATCATATATGTCATAGAGCAGTTGAGATGATTTGTAATATTAATGAGGTTAGTTTGAATATCATACATACCCCAAAAGTCTTATTTCCTATTCAGTGACTTATTTAAATACATGATAAAAGAGTTGACTCATTAAATACAATATTCTGATTGGAAACTGGTCATTCCCACACCAGAATTATCAAGTGCTTTTGGTGCTGAGCAGATCTGACCAAATTTTTTCTAATAGTGCAGTGCTAAGAATAAAAGTCAGCATACTTTTACATCTAACATTGAAATCACTGTAAATGTTCTTTTGCTGGTATTATAAATGTTGCTATTCAAGGTTCATTCATTCATGTATGGTTGACTAGGATAAATAGGATAAACTATTTTCCTCCTCACTTCCCCAGCCCCACAAGAACCCTGACATTGCCTTCTGGCCAGACAATTGGGGATGCAGTAGACTCAAAAGGGTACTTGAAATTACAACTACAGCAAGCGAACACTATGAATCCAAACCGGGGACATCAAGAACATAATGGAAAAGGATTTCAGGCAATCTAATCTTACACAAAGCCTAATAACTAGTCCAAATATTGCTAACCAGTGTCATTCAAGGCTTTACTTTCTGGCTTTCTGCTGATACCTGTGTAACAGACAGTGGCAACTTCTTACGTAGTGCCAACTACAGCCCTGAGACATGATGGTGAAGGTTGAAGTAAATGAATTTGGCCATATCAGGTGCCTGGTCACCAGGGCTGTCTTTATCACTATCATGGTGGATACTGTTACCATCAATGACTCCTTCACTGGCCTCAACTTCATTGTCTAAATGTTCCAGTATGATTTTACCTATCTCAGGTTCAATGACACAGAAAAGGCTGAGAACAGGAAGCTTGCCATCAAAGGGAAGCCCATGTCTATTTTCCAGGAGTGAGATCCCACTATCAAATAGGGTGATATTGGTGATGAATATGTTGTGGAGTTCACTGGGGTCTTCAGTATCTTGAAGAAGACTGACAATCATTTGACAGGTGGAGCCAAAGGGATCCTCATCTCTGCCTCATCTGCTGATGCCCCATGTTGTGATGAGTGTGAACCATGAGAAATATGGCATTTCCCTCAAGATCTTCAGCAATGTCTCCTGTACCACAAACTGCCTAGCACGCCTAGTCAAGGTCATTCATGACAACTTTTGCATCATGTTGGGACTCATGACCACATTCCATGCCATTACTGCCATCCAGAAGACACTCTGGGAAACTGGAGCATGACACCTGTGAGACTGCTGAGAACGTCATTCCTGCATATACTGCTATTGCCGAGACTGTGGACTAAGTTATTCCTGAGCTGAAAGGAAAGCTCACTACTGACACAGACTTCTGTATCCCCACACCCAGTGTGTTGGTTGTGGATCTGATCTTTCATCTGGAAAAAGCTTCCAAATATAATGGCATCAAGAAGGTATGGAAGCATGAATTATAGGGCCCACAAAAGGCATCCTGGGATAAGCTGAAGAAGGCCAGGTTGTCTCCTGTAGCTTTAAAAGTAAAACCCACTCTTCCACCTTCAATGTTTGAGCTGGCATTTTCTTCAACAACTATATTGTTAAGTTCATTTCCTGATGTTACAGTGAATTTGACTGTAGTAACAAGGTGGTGGACATTTTGGCCTACCTGGTCTCCATGAAATAAGAGCCCCCTGAGCAACCAGACCCAACATGAGTATGAGAGGAAGAGAGATGCTCTCAGCTGGAAGAGTCCCTGCCCCAATTCTGTCCCCCAACACACTGAGGATCTCCCCTCCTTGACATCGTTTTTATCTCTGACCTCTTGAAGATGAGGGACTTAGTGTGTCCTACTATACACAGGAAAAGAAAAGACAACTTTCCTGATATAGGACAGAAATTCCATTTTAAAACATATAAACAGTTTTCAAATACCTGCTTAATGTCTTCCAGAGCTTTATCCCACAGACTATGTTGGATAAGGTGTTTCCTGCCTGGTAAAAAATGTGTATGTGGTGCTCAATCTCTAATCCAGGAGTATTAACATTTCTTTTTGTTACCCTACAATTTTTCACATTTGTTCAATCTACCTAGATTCCCTTTTTTCAATGCCTTTCAATCTTGTGAACTCCTACTCAACCTTTACATTTAGATTCAAATATCTTCTTGCTTAGGTAAGTGTATATGGTATCTGTAGACAGAGTTTCTATAGCATTTATCATTTTGTAACAGTTATTGTATCATACTCTTCATGAAAATGATGAGACATTGTGTTCTTTTCCTCACTTTTAAATATCCCCACCCTACCACAGTGTCTAGCACAGAGAAGATTCCCAGTCAACATTGGCTAAATAGGTGGTGGTTTAATAAATATTTATTTAAGACCTACTGTGTAACAGACATTGTTCCAGGTTCTATAAACAGAAGATTTGACCAAACAGCAGTTTGTTTTGCAAGTGTGTTTGTGTGTATTAACCTTTACTGGGGGTCCGAGTTGGCTTGTTCATCCCAGGAACTTGAGCATTTCAGTTTTGTTAGGGTTAGATTCTGACAGTCCTTTCTGTGTGGAGTCCCAAAGAGCCCCTAGGGAAATTCTGTAACTTCCCGAGTCAGAACATATGACAAACTGCAGTCTTTTGTACTTACACAGTTAAGTACAAAAATAGAACCCTCCTATTCTGATATACTCAAAAGAAGAGAAAATGTCCTGAAATAGGAGGTAAAAGCAGACACAGTAATGACCAACCTAGAGATTCTTGATTGGCAGTACTTCTAAGCAAAAAATTCTCCAGCACATGGCAAATATCTTCTAGTTTCCACCAGTGAAAACAATATTATAAAATGATAAATGAGTCTCCCTACTGACAGATAAGTTATAGGAAGAAAAACTTACATGAAATGTTCATGTATAAAAACATACCATGGTGGCACAGCTTGATTGAAGCAGAGGGTAGAGAGAACGTAGTACTACCACTTTGACATTTGTTTCACCTCCTAAAAGCCCATCATTACATTTCTGGGCTTGAGAAGCACTACTAGAAAATCATACTGTATGATTTGAATTACTATGAACAGATATAGGTTCATAAATATATTTAAATAGTGAAAATGAGGAGAACATTAGGTGTGAACAGGTTAAATTACCTTGCTAGTAGATGATCATTGTATATACCAGGGAGATGACTTCTACTCTTAATTTTCTCAGCCATCTTAATTAAGATAGGATCTTCAATTATGTTGTCACATATCTGTCAACGTGTTTTGTTCCTTCCATCTCCACTTATGTGGCCATCATTCAAATACTGTCATTTCTTACTTTATAATAATTTTCTAACTGATAGCTACATGTTCAACCTAGTATCTTTGAAAATTCTTCTCCATATGAGCAGTTTTGAACTAAAGTGTAAGATTACCCTTGTATCAGTGCAAAGTAAAGAGATACAAGTATTGTTACTGACTTATTTAAAATCAGAATGGTCCAAATATTATGCTGTAGCTCATGCTACAGGTCTCCTTAACATTCTTTAATGGTCTCTAATCTTTTACATGATAAAATCCAAGCATCTTATCATGGTCCATTAGTCAAAGTAAGCTAAGCTCTCTTGTGCTAACCAATTAATCCCAACTCTCAGTGGATTAACCAAATAAGACATTCGTTTTTCACTCGTAGAAATTCAATATGGGTCAGTACACTCCTCTATCTACAGCTATACTATATGAATGTTTGGTGTCCTCTAAGATTGCTCTAGAATAGGAATAAAGGGCATGAGAAAAACACTTGTCCTTAACTGCCCAGCCCGAAAATGACTACTTATGTTGTCTTTTTGTGAAATATATGTCAATGAAAAGATTCAAACTCCATAAAATATTTTATGAGGTTTACTCTGAGCCAAATATGAGTAACCAATGACCCATGACATAGCTCCAGGAGCTCTTGAGAATATGTTCCTAAGGTTCTCTCCCTTTGATTAACTAAAATCAATGGATTTGTTACTTTAATTACATCTGTGAAGTCTTTCCCCAGTAGCACCTAAAGTTTGGTTGACTAACTGGGGGAAGATATGTGTATGATATAAAATGGCTGATGGATTCCTTCAGCCATTCAACTCTTCGAAGAATCTCTCACTTGCCACACTAACTGGAAACACCCTAGAAAGGGAATTTCATGGGTTTTAGTTCAGCCTAGACAAATTGACATGTTACAAAACAATAAAGTAAACAAAATCCATTAATGCTGTGTACACTGGAATAAAACTTCTCAGTATCATCACTGACACCATCCCAGTTAGAATGAAGCACTCATTCTTTCAGCAAGGAGTTTTATGTTTATAAAGTCACTGCAAACACTGAATTAGTGAATACTGAACTTTGCTAAGGAAAACACAGAATTAGGTTTCTGTTAGCCTCTAATCTCAATATTTTTATCAACTGAAATATAGGTTCATTTGCAATGTTGTTGTAAAGCAATCCAGATTCACTAATGTTGAAAATCTGCTCTTAAACGTAACCCTTTTTCTCTATAACATTTAGCAGGTATTTAAGAATACTTCTGCAGCCTCTTGATCTACAGAACCTGTCCATCTGAAAGTCTGGCATTGCTCATGCCATATCACTGTTTAAAATGTGAGAGCTAACCGATATTAGCCAAAAAATATTTAACATTTCCTTGACTCTGTGTAATGTGACTGTAAATTTCTTTGGCCGTCAGCCTTACAGCAATACTGTCCAGTACACTTTTAAAAAATTTTGTTACCTTGTCTTGAACTTACAAATTTTGTGACTTTTCTTTTTCATATATTTAGCACCCTTTGTGGCCATGAAAAAAAGCTATGCACTTCACCTATGCCAAAGATCCACATTATTGAATGAGAGACTTAGAGTGACAGTGGTCTAAATATTGTCTATTGATGATAATGCACAAGAATATCCATGCAGGAAAATTTGGTAAACTCCATTGGAAGCACTCTGTAGAAATATTTCCAGTGAATGGGAGGCTGTCATAACCTCCACCTTCAAACTGAGGGGTGGTGTGCATATTCTGCATGGATTTTAGGTGAGAATAGGTAATATTGAACCATAAACATTTATGTGAAGGGCAATAGGAGATAAAGTTGTATACTCCTATATGAATTCAAAACCACAGAATTAAAAAACATTAGCCAACAACGTATTTCTTTCTTAATACTTTTAAGAGGTTTTTTAAATAGTAAATTTAAACAATGAAATTCACCATATTATTTGTGCAATAAGAGAAATTAAGAAATAGATATGAGTAACTCCCACCTACATCAACCTAAACATGAGAGAAAGTAGAAAGTGGTTGAACTTAAAACCCAGGGACCAGGGATATTTTAAAAACTGAATTTACTCAGATCTATTCACTGACCCAATTGTCTGTAGAGTTTTTGCCCTCTACACACACATACAAATTACTTCCCAGGAAAAAAAAAAAAAAAAAAAAACTGTGGAAGCTGAAGAAGAAATTGTTTTCTCACCTTTCTTGGCAAAAAGGAAAATACGTGACTGATATTCTACACAAGCACAGGAAATCAAGTGCATTTTAAGCTAAATAAAAAATAATGTATATTTGCATGTGTAAGTACACATTTCCAGTTTTTATTTAGATGATATAACACGCTTGTTGTATAGGTTGTCTAACAGAAACTAAATATATTTCAGGTTATAGTAATTGCTTTTTCCAAGTTGTTCAGAGTAGCACACATCCTTTTTAGAAATGCAATTTGGATTTATTTTTGAATTATTTTTTCCAATTTTGAGGATGTTCTGCAAGTGGAATGTAAATGAGACTTATTCCCTGTAGAAATGAGTTCAAGGTGTCCAAGGTAAGTTTTGAAGCAGCTGAAACATAACAATAGTAGGGGCTTAACAAAAAAAAAAAAAAAAAAAAAAAAGGAAGAGAAGTATGTCTTCTCAGAAATTGTGAGTAGGTACAATTTCAGAATTGCAGTAAGGTCCAAATGTCCTTTAAATATCTCTGCCACTAATATTTGCCATCATATCTGGAATTACTTTTATTAAAGTCATTATTTGTAGCTAAAGTATTGTTTTCAGGTAGTTTAGTTTAAAAATACATAGTTGTAGACATAGTGGTTCTAGTAGTAACAGCAACAGCAATAATAATAAGATGGTGATGATTTACCACATTTATGCCAGGCATTCTTGGAGGTGGTCTACGATGCTTCTTTCTTCCAACCTCCCACATCTCTTTTCCATATCATCACTCTCAGCTAATGACTTTGCTTCTTACTTCAGTAAGAAAACAGGAGCATTTAGAAGAAAACATCAACATGCTTCAACTCCTGCATTTTTCCACTTCATTTTATCTATGCGATTCACTGTCACAACTGTGCTGTCCCCATAGATAGAATAAGCTCGATCTTATTTAAGATCAACCTCTCCACCAGAGCACTACTTCCTATGCTAGCCCCTGTGAAGGCCGTCCCTCCCTTCCCTCCTAATCAATTTTTCCTTCTCTACTGAATTGCTCTCCTCAGCCAACACTCATACTGTTATTTGTCCTTTTTAAAAACATTATAATTCTTAATTTCACAATGCCTTCAAGCTACTGCCCTGTTATTCCTGCTCCTTTCCTTTTTATAGCAAGAGTTGATGTTCCACTTTCTGCCTTCTCATTGCCTCTTGAACCCATTTCAATCTGACTTTCATCCCTACTACTCCAACAAAACTGCTGAATTGAGATCACCAATTTACTCTGGAAGCCAGCCCGGTGGCTCACACCTGTAATCCCAACACTTTGGGAGGCCAAGGTGGGTGGATCATCATGTCAAGAGATTGAGACCATCCTGGCCAACATGGTGAAACCCCATCTCTACTAAAAATACAAAAATTAGCTGCTCATGGTGGCACAGGTCTGTAATCCCAGCTATTCAGGAGACTGAGGCAGGATAATCAATTGAACCCGGGAAGCAGAGGTTTCAGTGAACTGAGGGGATAAGGCCACTGTACTCCAACCTGGCGACAGAGCGAGACTCTGTCTCAGGGAAAAAAAAAATGTAGTGAACATTGATTATGTCCAATGGGTTAATCCAGTGATCATGTAGTCCTTATTCTGTTTTAACTAGCAATAACATTTGATACAACTGATTACTCTCTACTCCCTAAAATACGTTTTTCACTTTACTTTCAGGACAGCTTATACTCCATTTCAGTGCTTCCTCTCTGCCTACTTCTCTGTTTCCTTTGTTGCTTCCTTCTAATGGCAAAAATTGCTAATCATTTAAAATTTCCCATTTAGAAAAAGAAAAAGTGCAGCTCACTGCCAGCACTCATTTAATTTTACATAAACATGCTCTTTGAGGAGGAAGAAAATCTGACTGATTTTCAATGAGAAAATACAAAAAAAATTGTTATTGGAGTTATTTCTAACCAGAACTTGTCTCTAATTCTAATGTAATATCAATGTATATGATGATCAGTATTTAAAATTTTTGTGTGTGTGGTAAACTTTCTAAGCAAGGAAGAACACAAACAGGAACATCACAACATTCTGACAAAAATACCACATTTCTCTCTGGATCTTGTTGCCATCCTTCTTGTTGTGCAAGCAGCAAACTTTGGAATGACCAGTTGGATTCTGTTTCCCTGATGTTGGTAGTATGCTCTTGGGGAAATGTATTTCAGGCAAGTGAAGAGGTGTGGCATCAACAGAGCACAGAAAACCTGGAAGACATTGCTGCCGTGGCTTATGGTGCTTTTCCAGCACTCTTTCCATCAACAGCAGTCTGAAGTTTACGTGACTAATCATGTGCTTAGGATTGTCCTCCTTGAATAGGATATAGGAGTTCAACATTGTAATGTTTAGAAGGTGGTGAAATAATTTCTTCTGCAAAACTTGTGCCTTTTGTGCTCAGGTGCATAAGAAGTGAGCATCTGCTTAGCCGAGTCCACTACTCCCAGATTCTCTTTATCATCCACAGTGAGACATGGCTCCTTAGTTTTCTTTCCATTTCTGTTGTCTACTTCAATCACAGTATTATTGTGGAATGATGACAGCATTGTCACCTTCTTCTTGTCACACCATTTCATCTCAGGGTAAATACTGAAACCACCAGCACCACCAGTGAGTATCCTTGCACCAAATGGGAAATAGGTTAAGTGCTCCAGAATTTAGTCTTCATTAATTATCATTTTTTTCCTCTTCTCTCTCATGCTATCCCATTTAGTCTCATGACTTCACTTCTTAATATGACATTGCCCTATGGGGGTCGAAGCATTATATATCATTAGCTATCTGAATTAAATTATTCTTTTCCTCCAGTCTCAAGCCTACTCTTCTCAGTCTTTCACATCTCAGTAAACGTGTGCTCATTTCTTCCAGTTCTAAATCCTTATACCCATCTTTCTCTCCCATGTAACAAACTTCAGCAGTTCCTCTCAGTTCCACTGTCATCACATATCCAGAATGTGAATACTTCTCATCACAAACTTTTGCTACCCTAATCCAAACAACAATAATTTTTCATCTGGTTATTGCAGTTTTTTCCTGTTTCTGCTTGTACCCCACATATCTCTACTCCCTATAATATGTTGCCCACGTGAGTAGTCGGAATAATCTTTTACAAATAAAATACAGTGTAATTCACTCCTCTCTTGAAAGACTCCAATATCTTTCTATTCCACTTAGATTAAAAGGACAAAGTCCAAGACAACCTAATTTTGTGTAAATGCCTACCAGCTTATCTTTTCCTACTCTCTCCTTACATCATCCACACTGACTTCTTCTTTACTCATTGAACAAATTAGGTCCACAAGTTTCAACTTGGAGCAGTTTTATCACTGTGAATGAAAAACTTGCTCTCTAAATATTCAGTTTGTAATATGGTTTGGCTGTGTTTCCATCAAAATCTCACCTTGAATTGTAATAATCCCCATGTGTCAAGGGCAGGTCCAGGTGAAGATAATCAAAACATGGGGACCGTTTCTCCCACATTGTTCTCATAATAGTGAATAAGTCTCATGAGATGTGATGGTTTCACAACTGGGAGATCCCCTGCACAAGTTCTCTTGCCTCCTGCCATATAAGATGTCACTTTTCTCTTCTTCTTCTGCCATGATTGTGAGGCCTCCCCAGTCATGTGGAACTGTGAGTCCATTAAAACTCTTTCCTTTATAAATTACCCAGTCTCAGGTACTCCTTTATTAGCAGCATGAGGACAGACTAATATAGTTGGCTTACATATTAGTCAATTTCACACTGCTATAAAGAGTTCCCTGAGATTGGTTAATTTATAAAGAAAATAGGTTTAATTTACTCACAGTTCCACATGGCTGAGAAGGCCTCAGGAAACTTATAGTCATGGCAGTTGGCAAAGCGGAAGCAAGTCATATCTTACATGGTGGCAGTAGAGAGAGAGAATGAAGTGTGAAGCACCATACACGTTTAAACATCAGCTCTCATGAGAACCTGCTATCATGAGAACAGCAAGGGTGAAAACTGCTCCCATAATACAACCACCTGCCACAGAACTCCTCCCCTGATGTGGGGATTACAATTCAACATGAGATTTGGGTGGGGACACGGAGCCAAGCCATAGTATTCTGCTCCTGACCTCTCCCAGAGCCCATGTTCTTTTCACATTTCAAAACCAGTCATGACTTCCCAACAGTCCCCCAAAGTCTTAACTCGTTCCAGCATTAACTCAAAAATCAACAGTCCAAAGTCTCGTCAGAGATAAGGTAAATCCCTTCTGCCTATGAACCTATAAAAAAAAAAAAAAAAAAAAAAAAAAAAAAAGTTAGTTACTTCCAAGATACAATGGGGTACAGGCATTGGGTAAATCCTCCCATTCCCAAATGGAGAAGTTAACCAAAACAGAGGTGCTACAGGCTCCATGCAAGTTCAAAACACAGCAGGGCAGTCATTAAATCTTACACCTCCAAAATAAAGCTCCTTTGACTCCATGTCTCACATCCAGGGCACACTTATGTAAGAAGTAAGCTCCCAAGACCATGGACAGCTCTGTCCTTGTGGCTCTGCAGGGTAAAACCTCTGTGGCTTCTTTCATGGGTCAGTGTTGAGTGCCTGTGGCTTTTCCAGGTGCATGGTGCAAGTTGTTGGTGGATCTACCATACTGTGGTCTGGAAGATAGATGGTGGCCCTCTTCTCACAACTTCACCAGGCAGTGCCACAGTGGGGGCTCTGTGTGGGAGCTGCAACTCCCCATTTCCCCTTTGAATAGCCCTAGCAGAGATTCTCCACAAGGGCTCCACCTTTGCAGCAGACTTCTGCCTAGACATCAGTTATTTCTTTTTTTTTTTTTTTTTTCTTTTTTTTTAATTATTCTTTAAGTTCTAGGGTACATGTGCATAACGTGCAGGTTTGTTACATATGTATACTTATGCCATGTTGGTGTGCTGCACCCATCAACTCGTCAGCACCCATCAA
>NW_016805314.1:278649-281435 GCF_001698545.2 Rhinopithecus bieti | reverse complement strand
GTCCTTTGTAGGGACATGGATGCAGCTGGAAACCATCATTCTTAGCAAACTATCACAAGAACAGAAAACCAAACACCGCATGTTCTCACTCATAGGTGGGAACTGAACAATGAGATCACTTGGACTCGGGAAGGGGAACATCACGCACTGGGACGTCAGTTATTTCTATACATCTCTGAAATCTCAGTAGAGGTTTCCAAACCTCAGTTCTTGCCTCTGTGCACCTGCAGTCCCAAGACCATGTGCTAGTTGCCACGGCTTGGGGCTTGCAACCTCTGAAGCTATGACCTGAGATGTACCTTGGTCCCTTTTAGGCATAACTGGAACTGGAGTGGCTGGGATGCAGGATGCCATGTCAGGAGGCTGCACAGAACATTGGGGCTCTGGGATTGACCCAGGAAACCATTTTTCTCTCCTAGGATTCCAGGCCTGTAACAGGAGGGGCTGCCATGAAGATCTCTGAAATGCTCTGGAGACATTTTCCCCATTGTCTTAGCTATTAACATTTGGTTCTTTGTTACTTATGTAAATTTCTGCAGCCAGCTTGAGTTTCTCCCAGGAAAATGTTTTTTTTTTTTTCTTTCATACCACATGTGCAGCTTCAAATTTCTATCATCTGTTTCCCTTTTAAATATAAGTTCCAATTTCAGATCATCCTTTTCTTACTCATATGAACATACACTTTTAGAAACAGCCAGGTTACATCTTTAATGCTTTGTTGCTTAGGAATTTTTTTCTGCCAAATACCTAAATAATCTCTCTGAAGTTCAAAGATCCACAGATCTCTAGGATGGGGGCAAAATGCCACCAGTCTCTTGCTAAAGCATAGCAAGAGTGATTTTTACTCCAATTCAAATAACTTCCTCATCTCCATGTGAGACAAACTCAGTTTGAACTTCTCTGTTCATATTGCATTTTAGTCAAAAGCATTCATCAAGACCCCAGGAAGTTTCAAAATTTCCCACATCTTTCTGTGTTCTTCTGAGTCCTCCAAACTGTTCCAACATCTGCCCATTTCCCAGTTCCAAAATTGCTTCCACATTTTCGGTGTATTCACAGCAGTGCCCCAAACTCTCGGTACCAATTTTTTGTTTGAGTTCATTTTCACACTGCTATAAATAACTACCTAATACTGAGTAATTTGTAAAGAAAAGAGGTTTAATTGACCTACAGCTCTGCATGTCTGAGGAGGCATCAGGAAATTTATAATCATGGCATAAGTCAAAAGGGAAGCAAGGCACATCTTATATGATGACAGAAGAGAGAGAGAAAAGGGAGAAATGCCACACATTTAAACCATCAGATCTTGTGAGAATTTACTATCATGAAAACAGCAAGGGGAAATCCACCTCCATGATCTAATCACTTCACACCAGGCTCCTCCCTTGACACATGGGGATTATAATTCCACACGAGATTTGAGTGGTGACACAGAGTCGAACAATAACAGCTTGTTACCTCATTTGTGTTTTATCTTTTTCTAAATGTTACTTCAGCCACCCTATTTAGAATTGCACTGATGCATACATGCATACACCCCTACCTTCCTTTCCTGCTAATTTTTTTCTAGAGTACGTTTAACTTGCTTACATAATATTTATTTTATTATAGCTCTCTCTCTCTCTCTCTCTCTTTTTTTTGTCATTTATAACTCCTCAGTAAAGCATAGGTTTTATGAAGAAAGTAGTTTTACCTATTTCTGTTTATTGTTTTATCTTCAGGACATTGAATAAGAGGAGTAAGACATTTGCCAGCACATGATAAATAATTTCTAAATGATGATGATAATTATGATAATGTTAGTTACATCTGTGTGCATTGCCCTGTTTCCAGAGTATTACAGCATTGTGCAGTCCTCCCAAATATCTCATGTTAGATATTGTTACTTTTATTGACAATATAAATGAGCTTAAGCAACTTGCCAAATGTTAACAGCAAATATTTATGATGCCAAATTTTGAACCCAAAAATGGTGGACCCAAATTTTACATTATAGAGACTATATTAATCTATTAGCATTCATTTTTATACTGAAATTTGCAAATTTATAAATGCTGTCGCTGTGGAAAATGGAGTATTTTACTTGATTCATTGGGATCTAAGAAATAAATTCCTGAATAGGTCAAATAATAGAAATCTCAAGGGTAGATGTTTTCAATTTTGGCTATAATAACAGGGAGAACCATGGAAGACAGGCTGAATTACAGATTTAGTAGATGTGTTCTTCATGACAGAGAAGCAACAAAAGCTTGCATTATGAAGATGTTATTTGTTAAGAGCCTACCTTGGATCAGGTTATAATGAAAGACATTTAAATTCTCTTTTGTTTATAATGTACCAACATATTAAGTTATACCTTTAATTTTGTATGACTTTTTGTGAAAAATTCAGTTAAATAATACTTTTGATATTTCACAGTGTATTAAATACTTGAGTAAAGTTGGATTGCCTTGCTTTTCATATAAAGTCTAATACGGCATTCCAATCTAATATTTTATCAACTTGGAATAGTTATAGGGAGTGTTGATCTGCTTACACCAAAACTGTTTGTACATTTTCGTCATATCTGTAATATTCAAGAGTTGTTTACTGTTGTTTTTCCTCCAGTGTTAGCAGTCCATACTGTGTACATTTTTATTGGTAGGTAATTACTCAAGAAATAACTCAAAGTAATAAGAATTTATTCAAGATGAAAATAGCATAATATTTTATTTAATTACATAGCAAGTTAGGTCCTCATTATGACTGACAAGAATATGCTTTTTTTTTTTTTTTTTTTTTTTTTT
>NW_016805314.1:259320-278394 GCF_001698545.2 Rhinopithecus bieti | reverse complement strand
TTTTTTTTTTTTTTTTTTTTTTTTTTTTTTTTCCAGAATGCCTCCAACTATTCTTACTCAGGAGGAAGTTTTAAAGTTGAAACTGGAACATAAATATGATCCATCAGTTTAGAAGACTTTTCTGAAACTGAATGATAGTTCTTTCATTACAAGATTTTCATGGAACCCCAATGTTCTAATTTTTTTAAGGAGCAACTTAATCCACATGTAGATGCACACACAAATTATTTCTCCTATGCATGACGCCATTGTTTCTCTGATCTACCTAAAAAAATTTAGTCTTGTCCTGGGAAGAAACAGAGACATGTTGATAAACCTGATCAGGTCACTTTTCTACTTGTAATTGAAGAAGGCACAAGCAAATGAAATTATATTTCATGATGCAAGTAAATAAAACTATAATATTCAGTATTAATTTGGAAAAATTCATATTTTAAATGTCCATACTATCCAAAGCGATCTACAAAGTCAACATAATCTCTGTCATAATTCCTATGATATTTTTCTTAGAAGTTGAGAAAACATGCTTAAAATTAGCATGTAAGCATAAAAGATTCTGAATAGTCAAAGCAATCTTCAGCATAAAGAAAAAAGCCAGAGGCATTATATCACCTGAGTTTGAAATACATCACAAACCCAAAATAATCAAAACAGCATGCTACTAGAATAAAAAAAACAGATGCATCAACCAATGGAACAGAATAGAGAACACAGAAATAAATTCACACATTTATTGTCAATTGATTTTCAACAAGATGCCAATACCACATAATGGAGAAAGGACAGTCTTATAAAATGGTATTAGAAAAACCATATATCTACATACAAGATAATGAAATTAAATGTTTATCTCACACCACATACCAAAATAAACTCAAAATGGATTAAAGAGTTAAAAACATAATACCTACAACTGTAAAACTACTAAAAGAAAGCAATACTTCATAACATTGTTTTATGTAATAACGTTTTGGATGAAACCCCCAAGCAGGCAAAATAGACAAATGAGATTGCATCAGAGCAAAAACATTCTGCAAAGCAAAGGGAACAATCAATAGAGTAAAGAAACAACATATGAAATAGCAGAAAAACATTCATAAACCACCTTTCTGACAAAGAGTTAGTATCTAAAATATATAAGGAACTCAAAGAACTCAATAGTAAGAAAATAAATAATCCAATTAAAAATAAACAAAGAACCTGATAGATATTTCTCCAAAGAAGACATACAATGGCCAATAGATATATGAACAAGTGTTTAATATCCCTCATTGTCAGGAAAATACAAATTCAAACAACAAAGAGATATCACCACACACATTAGAATGGTTATTATCAAAAAGATGAAAAGTACGTGTTGGTGAGAATGTGGAGACACAAGAACATTTACACTCTTGTTGGGAATGTAAATTACTATAGGCATTATGCAAAACAGTATGATTGATCTCAAAAAAGTTAAAAAATTGAACTACTATATGACTGAGCAATCCCACTGCAGAATATATATCCAACGGAAGTGAAAATATTATGTAGAAGAGATGTTTTTGCTCTTACATTTATTTCGGCATTATTCACAATAGCCACAATATGGAATTAACCTAAGTGTCCATCAGGAGGTAAATTGATAAAGAAAAATGTGGTATAAAATATCCAAACAACTCTATAAATTCAATAATGTCCTTGGCATTTTGTACTGACCTAAAGCTAGTGGCTTTTATCTCCTCTCTTGTTTTATGTATTTACACTTTTCCATAAGCATGAGCCATAACAGCTGGATACAATTCCCTCATATTACTTTGTTTCTTGCCGCTTCTAACCCTGCCCTTGTTGTGTGACAACTATCCCTTCTTAAAGATTGAACTCCAACATCCTACCTATTAGCACTGATTCTCTGATATCGCTAGCTCCCCAGTTAAATACACCTCTTCCTCTATTCGCCTGGATTCCTGATTAGCCATGCTTCCAGAGTCTGTAAATTTCATAGTGGACATGACTTGCTATGGACAACTTAATAATATGCTTGAGGCACATTACTTGGCTTCCTGCCTCCCTCATCACCAACCCAACTCCTCAAGAAGAACCTTTCTCCTGGAGGAGACTTTTCAACTACACACCAATACATTTACATGTAACATACAAAGATATTCTACTTTCACCTATACTTTCTAAAGCTTACATTTATGATGGAATATATGACTTGAAAAGAAATTATTTTTAAAAATCACTTTATTAAGGTATAATTAACATACAAAACCTTGTATGTCTTGGACTCTTAGTGTTGTTACAATGAAATATCATAAACAGGGTAGCTTATAATCAACAGAAATTTATTCCTTAGATTTCTAGAGTCTGGGAAGCCCAAGATCAAGGCACTGGTACATTTGGTGTCTGGTGAAGGTTGCTTTCTGGTTCATGTGTGCTACCTGCTCTCTGTGTGCTGATGTGATGGAAGGGGCAGGACAGCTCTCTGAGGCCTCTTTCATAAGGGCACTAATCCCACTGATCCACCCTTATGTCCCAATTACCTCGCAAAGGCCCCACTTCCAAGTGTCATTACATTGAAGGTTTGGTTTTAACATATACATTTGGGGCAGAGGGAGAAACACAAACATTCAGACCACAGCACTATACATATTTAAGGTATAGAATTTAACATGTTTGAATATATGCAATTGTGAATGTATACAACTGTGAAACCATCACTTTGATCTGTGTCATAAATGTATTCATCTCCATAAAATATTTTCTTTCAAAAGATATTAATAGGGTAATTTATACATAAGCAAATCTAGTTTGTTACAAAAGAATGCCTTAGAACATTTCTACAGTGATGCATTGCTTGACAATGAGGATATGTTCTGAGAAATGTGTCATTAGGCAATTTTGTTATTGTACACACATCATAGAATGTACTTATACAAACCCAGATGGTACAGCCTACCACACACCTAGGCTATAGCCTGTTGCTCCTAAGTTACAAACCTGTGCATCATGTTACTGTACTAAATTACTATGGGCAATTGTAACAAAATACTATTTGTGTAACTAAACATAGACAAGGTACAGTAAATATACAGTATTATAATCTTATGGGGTATGTGTAGTCTGAACAAAATATTGTTAGATGGTGCATGACTGTATCTGGAATACTCATCCTTCAAGAATTTTTCTATATGATGATAAATCAGTAAGTAGATATAGTCGAATGTGTCTTCACCACTTTCCTGCTTTCTTTTATATGAGCTTTCTCTGCTTGTGGTATTACTGCCTAGTAAAATGACTTTATGTTTGGTGATATATAATACTCATGATTGCAAGACTATGTAATATAAGGCACGTTAATTTTATTTAACATGTTTTATATCAGTGTGGTAATCTTCACATATATTTATACATTTATCTTTTCTTTGAATTTGTTTCTTTCTTTTTTTTTTTTTTCCATAAGGAGAGCACTAAATAAAATGATAGTGTGACACTCTGGTTTGTTTCACTTTAGGAATTTCTAGTAAAGAATGCAGGCAGTTGTCATTAGGCTTGAGAGTATAGTTATTTTGGTCTACCTGGCTGCAAGCCAGTATATCTGCTTTGAATGACTATTTAGGGTAGCTGAATACTCACAGCTATTTCTTTCAAATAAATATTATATTACAGAAAATTTTTCTAAGGGGGTTTATAATCCCATATCTTGACTCTATGCCATGAATGTATATAAAGCTTATCAATTTGAACCTATTTTGCCTATATTTATTTAAGAAAAAAATACAAGGTAACACTTCTAAGTGAGGAGCAAAATATTTAGAGTTATGAGGAATAAAAAAATTGTATAAAACTCAATGCTAAACACCAGAAATTTGAAATACAGTTGAAGATTATCTAAAGAAAAATAAACTATGTAAAAAATGATAGTAATAACCACTAATTTAACATATCTGACCATATAAAATATTAATCAGTTTGCATACATTATCTTATATAGTTATCCTCCAAATGCTTTGGGGACCATACAATTATTTCCATTTCCCAACTGGAAAAACTGAGATGTAGACATTTACTTTAGCTTGTTTAATGTTACACAATTAGTAAATGGCAAAGCTAGAATTAAAATACAAATGTCTAACCCCAAAGTTACAGTATCTCTACAAAAAAAAACTCCACAAGATACTATAAAGAGAAATGGAATCTGGGCCACTTTTCAAACACAAATAATAAAAATATATAGAGGAAAGAAATACTTTTGGTTAGCATGCTTATGGAGTTTCTATAAGAGCTAAACATGACCATGTGTACTCATTTTCTTTTGTGGCTCTAAGACATTACTACAAAGTAAATGGCTTAAAATAACAACTTTTCTTAAAATTCTGGAGCTCAGAAGTCTGGTATGGGTCTCACTGGGTAAAAGTAAACATGCTGGCAGTGCTGCATTCCTTTCTAGAGGCTCTAGAGAAAAATATTTTTCTAGCATCTGGAAGCTGCCCACATTTTTTAGCTCATGGCACCTTTCCCGCATTTTCAAAGCCAGTATTGATGTGTTTAGTTCTTTGCATACCACATAACTCCAACTTTCTCTTCTGACTCCCTCTTCTACATTTAAGTATCTTTGTAATTATGTTGGGTAATTACATACATTGAAAATCCAGGATAATTTCCTTGTCAGCTAATCAGTAATTTTTTTTTTTTTAATTTTCATAACTTTTGGGGGAACAAATGGTATTTGGTTACATGAGTAAGTTCTTTAGTGGTGATTTGTGAGATTTTGGTGCACTCATCACCAGAGCAGTACACACTGAACCCAATTTACAGTCTTACCTCTCACCCCTCTCCCACCCTTTCACTCAGACTCAGACTCCTGAGTCCCCAGAGTCTGTTATATCATTCTTATGCATGTGCATCCTCATAGTTTAGCTCCCACTTATGAGTAAGAATGGACAATATTTGTTTTTCCATCCCTGAGTCACTTCACTTAGAATAACAGTCTCCAATCCCATCCAGATTGCTATGAATGCCATTAATTCATTCCTTTTTATGGCTGAGTAGTATTCCATTACATACATACATATATATATATATATATATATATATATATATATATATATGTATGTATGTATGTATATTCCACAGTTTCTTCATCCACTCGTTGATTGTTGGGCATTTGAGCATTTTTTCATATGTTTGTTGACAATTTGTGTATCTTCTTTTGACAATTATCTATTAATGTCTTTGCCTACTTTTTGATGGGATTGGTGCTTTTTCTTGCAAATTTCTTTGAGTTCTTGTGGATTCTGGATATTAGTCCTTTGTTGGATGTATAGATTGTGAAGATTTTTTCCCAGTCTGTGGGTTGTCTGTTTACTCTGCTGACTGTTCCTTTTGCTGTACAAAAGCTCTTTAGTTTAATGAAGTCTCACCTATTTATCTTTGTTTTAGTTGCTTTCGTTTTAGGGTTCTGGGTCATAAAATCTTTGCCTAATCCAATGTCTAGAAGGGTTTTTTCCGATAATATCTTCTAGAATTTTTATGGCTTCAGGTCTTAGATTTAAGTATTTGATCCATCTTGAGTTGATTTTTGTATAAAATGAGATGACAATCAAGTTTCATTATTCTAGATGGGGCTTGCCAATTATCCCAGCACCATTTGTTGAAAAAGGTGTCCTTTTCCCACCTTATGTTTTTGTTTGCTTTGTCAAAGACCAATTGGCTGTAAATATTTGGGCTTATTTCTGGGTCTGTATTCTGTTTCGTTGGTCTATGTGTCTATTTTTATACCAGCACCATGCTATTATGGTGACTACGGCCTTATAAAACAATTTGAAATCAGGTAATGGGTTGCCTCCAGATTTGTTCTTTTTGCTTAGTCTTGTTTTGGCTATGCGGGATATTTTTGGCTCCATATGAATTTTACATTGTTTTTTCTAGTTCTGTAATGAATGATGGGGTATTTTTATGGGAATTGCATTGAATTTGTGGATTGCTTTTGGCAGTATTGTCATTTTCACAATATTGATCTACTCATCAGTGAACATGGGATGTCTTTCCATTTGTTTGGGTCATCTATGATATTTCTCAACAGTGTTTTTTTTGTTTTTACTGTAGAGGTCTTTTACCTCCTTGATTAGCTATATTCTTAAGGTTTTTTTTTTCAGCTATTGCAAAAGGAATTGAGTTTTTTATTTGGTTCTCAGCTTGGTCACTGTTGGTGTATAGGAGAGTTACTGATTTGTATACATTAATTTTGTATCCTAAAACTTTGTTGAGTGCCTTGTATACCAAAATTACTGAGGGTTTAGATCATAAAGTGATGCTGGATTTTGACAAATGCTTTTTTTTTGCATCTATTGAGATGATTGTGTGATTTTTTTGTTTATAATTTTGTTTATGTGGTGTATCACAATATTGACTTGCATATGTTAAACCATCCCTGCATCCCTAGTACAAAATCCACTTGATCGTCGTGTATTATTTTTTTGATATGCTATTTGATTCAGTCAGTTAGTATTTTTTTTTTTTTTTTTTTTAGGATTTTTGCCTCTATCTTCATCAGCAATATTAGTCTGTAGTATTCTTTCTTTGTTATGTCATTTTCCTGGTTTTGATATTAGGGTTATTCTGGCTTCATAGAACAATTTAGGGAGGATTCCCTCTTTATCTTGTGAAACAGTGTCAGTAGGAGTGGTATCAATTCTTCAAATATCTGGTAGAATTCAGTCGTGAATTCATCTGGTCGTGAGTTTTTTTGTTGGTGGTGGTAATTTTTTTTATTACCATTTCAACCTCAGTGCTTGTTATTGGTCTGTTCAGAGTTCCTAATTCTTTCTGACTGAAGGTAGGAGGGTTGTGTCTTTCCAGGAATTTATCCATCTCCTCTAGGTTTCTTAGTTTAGGTGTGTAAAGTTGTTCATAGTAGTTGTGAATGATCTTTTTTATTTCAGTGGTGTCAGTTGCATTATCTCCTGTTTTGTTTCTCAGTGAGGTTATTTGGATCTTCTCTCTTCTTTTCTTGGTTAATCTTGCTAATGGTCTATCAATTTTATTTATCTGTTCAAAGGACAAGCTTTTTGTTTCATTTATCTTTTGTATTGTTTTTGTTGTTGTTGTTTCAATTTTATTTAGTTCTGCTCTGATGGTGGTTATTTTCTTTATTCTGCTGGGTTTGGGTTTGGTTTGTTCTTGCTTCTCTAGTTTCTTGAGGTGTGACCTTAGATGGTTTATTTGTGCTTTTTCAGACTTTTTGATGTAGACATTTAAAGACTATAAACTTTCCTCTTAGCAGCGCCTTTGCTGTATCCTAGAGGTTTTCATAGGTTGTGTCACTATTATCATTCAGTTCAAATAATTTTTAAATTTCTATCTTGATTTCATTATTGACTCAAGAACAGGTTATTTAATTTCCATCTATTTGCATGGTTTGGAAGGTTCCTTTTGGAGTTGATTTCCAGTTTTATTTCACTGTGGTCTGAGAAAGTACTTGATATAATTTTAATTTTCTTAAATTTATTGAGATTTGTTTTGTGGCCTATAAGTACGAATCTGGGCTTTCGTTCTTCCCCTGACTGTGCAGTGTGGACACCAGATTCATACCCTCCCTTGCGTTCTGGTCGGGAGACTTCATATATGTTTGGAATTGTTACAAAGTTCATCTGGAGATTTCCTTCTTTTGGGGGTCTTTTTGGAGTTCCTCTGGCAGTCCTCCCCAAGGACCCCAGTGTGACAAGTCATAAATGGTTTCCCTGGGGATCCAGCGAGCCCACAGGGCTTTTCCAGCTGCTTCTTTCACTACTGTATTTTGCTCAGCTCTTTAAATTGACTCAGTTCCAGGTAAGGTCACATCATTCTCCCATGATCTAGACCTTCAGGTTCCCCAGTGAGGGTGTGTGTTCAGGGATGGATGATCACCCTTTCCCACTTTCACTACTTGAGCACTCACTGCATTTGGGCTGTCTCCCATGTTCTGCAGGTGCAATCCACTTCCTTCAGAGTGTCTGTGGATTCTCTCCGCTTTCCTGGCATATTGCTGCAGTACTTCTGGAGCAAAAGTTTATGATGTAAGTTTCCTACTTACTGCTCTGTCCATCTGAGTAGGCAATTAGTAAATTTAGTTCTATTTGCAAGCCTAATCAGACTCTACCTTGCAACATAGTCACAGGTTCCAGTGATTAGGAAATTAACATCTTTGGGCATCTGATATTCTGCCTACCACACCATGCTTAATTTTACTCAGAGCTTAGAAAAAGTTGATGCTGCAGAATTAATGCAGCATCAATTACCTTTAAAGAACATCTTTTCAGAGACAATAGTACACAAACTTCTATCATCATTAATAAATATCAAAATAATGAAAGTGTCTATAATCAGTAGCATTCAGTAGATGTTTCATGTGCATGGCTGTCATGAAAACGTTTATGTAATTGCCTAAAGAATGCCAAAAAACACAGTTTATTTACAAATGATAGAGAAAAATAAAGAGGAAATCACTTTGAATTCTTTCATACTTTTTAAATCATGATCTCATGGGTCCCTTTGGGAATATGAACAAATGGAAGATGTCACTAATCTATTAGGCACAGGCATTCCTGTCCTATTCTGAAGTTATTTTGTTTCTTCTGCCCCCACTTTAATCTGACTGATCTGGAGACTCTGGTTACATATGTGCCTGACAAAATTGCATAGTAAGCAAAAGTGGTTCATTATTTATGCTCTTTAATTTAAAAGTAGTTATCATAACTCTATTTCTTAATTTTGAGGTTGCACCTGAATGACACTAAATGTGGAGTTACTACACGGAAGACTATAGAACCTATGGCTCTATTCTGCATATAGGAGGCAGTCAAAGCATATTATGTATGATCATGGTGATTAGAATGCAAAATGTGAAAGTGCTTTTGTGAAAATTGACATTTAGTTTACATTTTTGATAACATAGCACTATCACAATATATTAACAATCAATGTTTGAATTCCTTAAGCAAATTAGAGAGAATTTTTTAAATGGTATTTAAGGACAATGATGATTATACATTTATTTTGAAAAACAAATAATCCACTCTATTGATGATGCTCTTTTTTTTTTTTTTTTTTTCCTTTTTTGAGACAGAGTCTCATTCAGTTGCCAGGCTGGAGTGTAGTGGCACAATCTCGGCTCACTGCACCCTCCGCTTCCCGGGTTCAAGTGATTCTCCTGCCTCAGCCTCTGGAGCAGCTGGGAATACAGGCATGCGCCGCCAAGCCCAGCTAATTTTAGTATTTTTAGTAGAGACAGGAATTCACCATTTTGTCCAGGATCGTCTTGATCTTTTGACCTCATGATCCACCCACCTTGGCCTCCCAAAGTGCTAGGATTACAGGCATGAACTACCACTCCTGGCCAATGCTAACTCTTTACATAACTCCTGATCTACACTTATTTGAAAAAAATTTACATTCCCTGAGAAAATTCATTCTAAGATTTTCTTATATTATGATATTAAAATAATAATTCCAGGCATCTAAAACTTATAAATACCTGTTTTATTTTCTTCAAAAATGACTTACTCTCTATTTTTAAAAACAACCTAGAACATATGGTACTACAATAACTATAGCTCCAGGTAAACAGTAAATGTTATTGGATAAGAGTTGACATAATGAAAAGTACTGATGTTCCTATAGTGCAGAACCATAAGTACTTATTTGTTTTATTTCAAAGAGATCATGTTTGTAAGTAGGAAAAGGGAAGTATGGACAGCACACATATACTGCATAATCTTATATCTTACTCTCTGGCTTGAGAAATAATGGATGCTTGCAACAAATGTATCAGCAATAAAAGCTAAGAAATCAAAACTGGTAACATCTGATTAGTACTTATAGTTTCTGAAGTAAAAGTCAGGGATTATGTTGAAAGTATTTATTTTTTTCAATTATGTCTTTGTCTTAGAGTTCTGAATCTTGTTTGCTGTAATACAGTAAAAAGAACATTAATTAACATTTTTTGTTGGAGGATGGAGTCTCGCTCTGTCACTCAGGTTACAGTGCAGTGGCATGATCTCAGCTCACTGCAACCTCTGCCTCCCGGCTCAAGCAAATCTTCTGCCTCAGCCTCTAGAGTAACTGGGATGACAAGTTACCACGCCTGGCTAATTTTTGTATTTTGTAGAGACAGGGTTTCACCATGTTGGCCAGGATGGTCTCAAACTCCTGACCTCAAGTTATCCACTGGGCTTCCCAAAGTGCTGGGATTATGGGCATGAGCCACTGTACCTAGGCAACTAACTTTTAAGCCATGAAAATGGAAAGAGAACCACATGTTTTATATAACAACCATATATATATATATATAAATCATTTTGTCTTTCCAAACAAACACATTAACAAGTTATAAATAAGCCAAACAATGGAATATAGACTATGTAATGAGTAATTTTAAAACAACAAAGCAATAACAAAAGGAAATATAAAATATGCTGACAGAATTAAAATCAAATGTATCTGCCATATCATTAACTACAAATGGGGTAATAAAAATACATTTAGAGTGAGTTATAAATAAAATATCTAAACATGTGCTATAAATGAGAGTGTGACACTGCGTTTAAAAATTCAGATCCTAGAGATTTAAATCTTATTTTGGAAAATCGTGGCTTTTGTATCATGAGCAAGTAATATAGCCAATTTCTAACTCAGTTATATTTTCCAAAATGTGAGTAATGATAGAATCTACCAAGAAGTGTTGTGAGAAAAGTAACTAAATTAATACATGTAAAGCACTTACAAAATTGCTCAACTACAGTATCTGATACCTGAGATTTTAGCCTGCCCACCTGTCCTACAGATTTAATACATCTAGATATCACCAATAGTGACCTCTTGCAAATCTATACTACAACATCACAACCAGGATATTGACAGAATGCAATCAAGAAACATAATATTTTCATCACAGGAATCCTTTATGTTACCCTGTTATATCTACACTCAATTATCTCTTGCCTCCACCCCTCCCTTAACTCTTGGCAATCAGTAATGTGTTCTCCATTTTATAATTGTACAATTCCAAGAATGTTATTTACAGGGAATCATTATGTAATATTTTTGGAATGGCTTTTTTGACTCAGCATAATTTGCTGGAGATTCATGCAGGTTGTTTGCATAAATCAATTATTCATTCCACTTTATTGTTTAGTAATATAACATGGTATGATGTACCAGAGTTTATTTAACCATTCACCCTTTGAATTAATCTGAGTTGTTTCCAGTTTGGGCTATTGGAAATACAGCTGCTATAAACACTCATGTACAGATATTTGTGTAAATGTAAATTTTATTTGAATTAAATACTCAGGAGTGAAATTTCTGAGCTCTATAGTAGTTACAAGATTAGTATTAAAAATAGATTTATTAAAAGAAACTACCATGACATCTTCCAAAGTGATTGTATCATTTCCTATTCCCACCATGAATGAATGAATGACCCAGTTTCTCTGCATCCTTGATAATGTCTGGTGTGTCACTATTTTTTTCTTTTAGTTATTGTAATAAATGTGTAGTGATTTTTATCAAATCTCATTGTGATTTTTATTTGTATTTCCCAAATGGCTAATAATGTTTAATAGCTTTCATATACTTATTATCTGTGTACCCTCTTCAGTGAAATGTCCTTTCATGTCTTTTGACAGGTCCTAAATGGAGTATTTACTTTTTAGTAATATTTTGAGGGTTTGTATATTCTAGATACTAGTGGTGTGTTAGACAGGTAGCTGCAAATATTTTAATCCAGTCTTTAACTTGTCTTTTCATCCTTTTATCCTTTTAAGATGGTCTTTTGTAGGAAAAGCTTTTAATTTTAATGAAGTCCAAATTATCAATTTTTCCTTTACATATAGTAACTCTTGTGTCAAGTCTAAGAATTCTTGCCTAGTCATGCATCCCAAAGATTTTTTCCTGTATTTTCTAAAAAATATACTTTTTATACTATATGCTTATGTTTTACATTTAAGACAATGATCCATTTTGAGGCAATTTTTGTGTAATGTATTAAGAATGTCTGAGGTTCATTTTATTATTTTCTGTGTAGGTCCACTTTCTCTTCCATCATGTGTTGAAAACCTATGCCTTTCCTTCAAGGAATTATTTCTACACTTTGCAAAAATCAGTTTGGCTTATATGTGTGAATCCATTTCTGGGTCCTCTATTTTATTCCGTCAATCTAGGAATATACCCTTTTCCCAATACCACACAATCTACATTAACTGTAGTCAAATAATAATGTCTCAAAATTAGGTATATTGATATCTTGCAATTTATTATTCTTTTCAAAATGTTTTACCTGTTACAGATCTTGAGTAATCTTGCCAAAAAATAATCTTGCCTATATCTACAAAATAACTTGCTTGGATTTTGATATGAGTTAAGTTAAATCTGGACGTCAATTTGGGGAGAAAATATATTTTTCTACGTTTAATCATACAATGCATGAATATGGTATACCTCTATATTGAGATCTTATTTTAGCTCTCTTTTATCAACATGTTGTAGCTTTCAACATACAAGCGCTGTACATGTTTTGTTAGATTTATACCTTAGTATATTTTGAGTCATTACGAATTGTATTACATTTCTAATTTTAGTATCCACATGTTCATTGCTAATACATAGATACACAATTGATTTTTGCATGTTTGCCTTGCATCATTGAGTGCCCTTTGGGGCATCTTCCTTCCAGAGGAAGGAACAGGCAGCAATCTTTGCAGTTCTGCAGCCTCTGCTGGTGATACTCAGGCAAACAGCGTCTGGAGTGGACCTCCAGCAAACTCCAGGAGAACTGCAGCAGAGGGCCTGACTGTCAGAGGGAAAAGTAACAGACAGAAAGGAATAGTATCAACATTAACAACAAAAAAAAAACTCACAAAAAAACCCGCATCCAAAGGACACCAGCATCAAAGACCAAAGGCAGATAAATCCACAAAGTTGAGGAAAAACGTGTGCAAAAAGGCTGAAAATTACAAAAATCGAAATGCCTCTTCTCCTCTAAAGGATCATAACTAATTGCCAGCAAGGGAACAAAGCTGGATGGAGAATGAGTTTGATGAATTGACAGAAGTAGGCTTCAGAAGGTGGATAATAACAAACTTCTCTGAGCTAAAGGAGCATGTTCTAACCCAATGCAAGGAAGCTAAGAACCTTGATCAAAGGTTAGAGGAATTGCTAACAAGAATAACCAGTTTAGAGAAGAACATAAATGACCTGATGGAGCTGAAAAACACAGCATGAGAACTTTGTGAAACATACTTAAGTATCAATAGCCAAATTGTTCAAGCAGAAAAAAGGATATCAGAGATTGAAGATCAACTTAATGGAATAAGGTGAGAGGACAAGAATAGAGGAAAAGAAGAAAACAAATCCTCCAAGAACTATGGGACTACGTGAAAAGACCAAACCTACCTTTGATTGGCGTATCTGAAAGTGACCGGGAGAATGAAACCAAGTTGGAAAATACTCTTCAGCATATTATCCAGGAGAACATATCCAATCTAGCAACATAGGCCAACATTAAAATTCAGGAAATACAGAGAACACCACAAAGATACTCCTAGAGAAGAACAACCCCAAGACACATAATCATCAGATTCACCAAGGTTGAAATGAAGGAAAAAATGTTAAGGGTAGCAAGAGAGAAAGGTCGGGTAACCCACAAAGGGAAACCCATCAGACTAACAACAGATGTCTCTGCAGAAACGCTACAAGCCAGAAAAGAGAAAAGAGTAAAGGCCAATATTCAACATTCTTAAAGAAAAGAATTTTCAATCTAGAATTTCATATCCAGCCAAACTGAGCTTCATAAGCAAAGGAGAAATAAAATCCTTTATGGACAAGCAGATGCTGAGAGATTTTGTCACCACCAGGCCTGCCTTACAAGAGCTCCTGAAGGAAGCACTAAATACGGAAAGGAAAAACCAGTGCCAGCCACTGCAAAAACATACCAAATTGTAAAGACCATTGATACTATGAAGAAACTGCATCAACTAACGGGCAAAATAACCAGCTAGTATCATAAGGACAGGATCAAATTCACACATAACAATATTAACCTTAAATGTAATCAGGTTAGATGTCCCAATTAAAAGACACAGAATGGCAAATTGGATAAAGGGTCAGGACCCATCGGGTCAAGACCCATCGGTGTGCTGTATTCAGGAGAGCCATCTCACTTGCAAAGGCACATACAGGCTCAAAATTAAAGAATGGAGGAATATTCACCAAGCAAATGGAAAGCAGAAAAAAGCAGGGGTTGCAATCCTAGTCTCTGATAAAACAGACTTTAAACCAATAAAGATCAAAAAAGACAAGGGCATTACATAATGGTAAAGGGATCAGTGCAACAAGAAGAGCTAACTGTCCTAAATATATATGCACCCAATATAGGAGCACCCAGATTCATAAAGCAAGTTCTTAGAGATATACTAAGAAACTTAGACTCCCACACAATAATAGTAGTGGGAGATTTTAACGCCCTACTGTCAATATTAGACAGATCAATGAGACAGAATTTATTTTGTTATTATATTTTAAGTTCTAGGGTACATGTGCACAATGTGCACATTTGTTACATAGGTATACATGTGCCATGTTGGTTTGCTGCACCCATCAACTCATCATTTACATTAGGTATTTCTCCTAATGTATCCCTCCCCAAGACCCCCACCCCACAACAGGCCCCAGTGTGTGACATTATCTAAAGAACTCTGTACCCCAAATCAACAGAATATACATTTTCTCAGCACCACATTACACTTATTCTAAAATTGACCACATAATTGGAAGTAAAACATTCCTCAGCAAATGCAAAAGGCTGAAAATTGTAACAAACAGTCTGTCAGACCACAGTGCAATCAAATTAGATGAACTCAAGATTAAGAAACTCAGTCAAAACTGCACAACTACGTGGAAACTGAACAACCTGCTCTTGAATTACCACTGGGTAAATCACGAAATTAAGGCAGAAATAAGTAAGTTCTTTGAAACCAATGAGAACAAAGACACAATGTACCAGAATCTCTGGGACACAGTTAAAGCAGTGTTTAGAGGGAAATTTATGGCACTAAATGCCCACAGGAGAAAGCAGAAAAGATCTAAAATTGACACCCTAACATCACAATCAAAAGAACTAGAGAAGCAAGAACAAACAAATTCAAAAGCTAGCAGATAATAAGAGATAAGTAAGATCAGAGTAGAACTGAAGGGGATAGACACATGAAAAACCCTTCAAAAACCAATGAATCCAGAAACTTGCTTTTTTTTTTTTTTGAGAAGATTAACAAAATAGATAGATTGCTAGCCAGACTAATATAGAAGAAAAGAGAGAAGAATCAAATAAATACAATAAAAATTTTAAAGAGAATATAATCACTGATCTCACAGAAGTACAAACTACCATCAGAGAATACTTTAAACACCTCTATGCAAATAAGCTGGAAAATCTAAAAGAAATGGAAAAATTCCTGGACACATACACCCTGCCAAGACTAAACCAGGAAGAAGTCAGATCCCAGAATAGAACAAGTTCTGAAATTGACAGAGTAATTAATAGCCTACCGGCAACAACAACAACAAAAACTTAGGACCAGAGAGATTCACAGTTGAATTCTCACAGAGGTACAAAGAGGAGATGATACCATTCCTTCTGAAACTATTCCAATCAATAGGAAAAGAGTGACTCCTCCCTAACTCATTTCATGAGACCTCCATCATCCTGATACCAAAACCTGGCAGATACCTAACAAAAAAAGAAAATTTTAGGTCAATATCCCTAATGAACATTGACACAAAAATCCTCAAAATCGTCAGAGCCCAAAATCTCCTTCAGCTGACAAGCAACTTCAGCAAAATCTCAGGATATAAAATTAATGTGCAAAAATCACAAGCATTACTACACACCAACAATAGACAAACAGAGAGGTAAATAATGAGTGAACTCACATTCACAATTGCTGCAAGGAGAATAGCATACCTAGGAATATAACTTACAAGGGATGTGAAGGACCTCTTCAAGGAGAACTACAAACCACTGCTAAAATAAATAAGAGAGGACACAAACAAATGGAAAAACACTCCATGCTAATGGATATGAAGAATCAATATTGTGAAAATGGCCTTACTGCCCAAAGTAATTTATAGATACAATGCTATCCCCATCAAGCTACCACTGACTTTCTTCTCAGAATTAGAAAAATTTATTTTAAATTTCATATGGAACCATAAAAGAGCCAGTATATATAGCCAAGACATTCCTAAGCACAAAGAACAAAGCTGGAGACTTCACTCTCCCTGACTTCAAACTGTATTACAAGGCTACAGTAACCAAAACAGCATGGTACTTGTACTAAAGCAGATATATAGGCCAATGGACTAGAACAGAGGCCTCAGAAATAAGGCCACAAATCTACTACCACGTGATCTTTGACAAACCTGACAAAAATAAGCAAAACCTATTTAATAAATGGTGTTGGGAAAACTGGTTAGTAATATGCAGAAAACTGAAACTGGATCCCTTTCTTCCACCTTATACAAAAATTTACTCAAGTTGGAATAAGGACTTAAACATAAAACCTAAAACCATAAAAACTCTAGAAGAAAACCTAGGCAATACCATTCAGGACATAGGCATGGGCAAAGACTTCATAACTAAAACACCAAAAGCAATAGCAACAAAAGCCAAAATTGACAAATGGGATCTAATTACACTAAAGAGCTTCTGCACAGCAAAAGAAACTATCATCAGAGTGAACAGGCAGCCTACAGAATGAGAGAAAGTTTTTGCAATCTGTCTATCTGATAAAGGGCTAATATCCAAAATCCACACTGCACTTAAACAAATCTACAAGAAAAAAACAATCAGTTCCATTAAAAAGTGGGTGAAGGATGTGAACAGCCTTCTTAAAAGAAGGCATTCATGTGGCCAACAAACATATGAAAAAAAGCTCATCACTGATCATTAGAGAAATGCAAGTGAAAACCACAATGGGATACCATCTCATGACAGTTAGAATAGTGATCATTAAAAAGTCAGGAAATAACAGATGCTGGAGAGGATGTGGAGAAATAGGAACACTTTTACACTGTTGGTGGGAGTGTAAATTAGTTCTACCATTGTGGAAGACAGTATGGTGATTCCTCAAGAATCTAGAACCAGAAATACCATTTGACCCAGCAATCCCATTATTAGATATATACCCAAAGAATTATAAATCATGCTACTATAAAGACACATGAACATATATGTTTATTTCAGCATTATTCACAATAGCCAAAAAATGGAGCCAACCCAAATGCCCATCAATGATAGACTGGATTGAGAAAACGTGGCACATGTACACCATGGAATACTATGCAGCCATAAAAAAGAANAGTATGGTGATTCCTCAAGAATCTAGAACCAGAAATACCATTTGACCCAGCAATCCCATTATTAGATATATACCCAAAGAATTATAAATCATGCTACTATAAAGACACATGAACATATATGTTTATTTCAGCATTATTCACAATAGCCAAAAAATGGAGCCAACCCAAATGCCCATCAATGATAGACTGGATTGAGAAAACGTGGCACATGTACACCATGGAATACTATGCAGCCATAAAAAAGAATGAATTCATGTCCTTTGCAGGGACATGGATGAAGCTGGAAATCATCATTCTCAGCAAACTAACACAAGAACAGAAAACCAAACAACACATGTTCTCACTCAAAAGTGGGAGTTGAACAAGGAGAACACATGGACACAGGGAGGGGAACATCATACCTCGGGGCCTGTTGCAGGGTCGGGGCCTAGAGGAGGGATAGCATTAGGATAAATAACTAATGTAGATGACGGGTCAATGGGTGCAACAAACCACCATGGCATGTGTATACATATGCAACAAACTTGCACGCTCTGCACATGTATCCCAGAACTTAAAGTATAATAAAAAGTAAATAAAAAATAAAATGTCATAATACTTCATATAACATACATCCTCCTATATACTTCAAATAATCTCTTTTAAAAGGTTCTTTTATTCTTAGTTTTCTGAGTTTTAAATTGTGAATTAGTGTTGAATTTTATAAAATACTGTATCATCAATTGATATGATCATGTAATTTTTCTTCTTTAGCCTGTTGATATGGAGAATTAGATATATTGATTTAGAATATCAATAAAGCCGTGTTTCCCTTGAATAAACCTCACTTGATCACAGTGTATAATTATTTTTATATGTTGCAGAATTCCATTTGCTTATATTTCATTAAAGACTTGTGTCTACATTCACGATAGATATTGGTCTTCAGTTATTTATTTTTGTTGTTGTTGTTCTAGACAAAGACTATTGTTCTACCTTTGTCTGGTTTTGGTATCAGTGTAACAATAGCTTCATAAAATAAACTAGTAATATTCCCTCATGTTTATTCTATAAAAGATTAGGCAAAATTGGTCTTAGTTCTCTTTCAAACATTTGACAGACCGGGCATGGTGGCGCACGCCTTGTAATCCCAGCACTTTGGGAGGCCGAGGCGGGCAGATCACGAGGTAGGGAGATCGAGAACATCCTGGCTAACACAGTGAAACCCTGTCTCTACTAAAAAAACAAAAAATTAGCTGGGCATGGTGGTGGGCGCCGGTAGTCCCAGCTGGAGGCTGAGGCAGGTGAATGGGGTGAACCTGGGAGGCGGAGCTTGCAGTGAGGCGAGATCGTGCCACTGCACTCCAGCCTGGGCAACAGAGCGGGACTCCGTCTCAAAAAAAAAAAAAAAAAAAAAAAGAAAAGAGCTAAAATAGACCCAAAAATAGTACGCTTGGCAAGCCTTCAGAAAGATAACTCATATCAATTAACCATATAAAGTACATGGCAGTATTGTAAATGTTCTAAACAAAGCTTACATCATATTTTCAAAATAGTCCAACTTACAAGATACTAGAAAATTCTCAAAGACCTTTACATCATAGAAGTTTACTGATGATTTGCCATTGGCATCAGTATTCTTCAGAGCCCTTTTAAAAAGCATGAATAGTTATTAGAAAATTTATTGTCATAGAGAAATCCTAATGAGATGTGACTAAT
>NW_016805314.1:222528-258385 GCF_001698545.2 Rhinopithecus bieti | reverse complement strand
TTTCTTAGAAATTGTATTGGTCCTGGAGAAAGGGAGGCAAGCAGCCCCTGCCTCCCGCTCAGAGTGCCCCCAGCCCTCACTGTTTCCCGTTGCCATTGATGGGGAGGTTCACATGCTCAGGGGAGGCCAGGAAAGCCTTGAGCTTGGGCCGGGCACTGAGGCGCGCCACATAGGCCGAGAGCAAGGGGAACGCATCCAGGCAGCCGGGGGCCAGGACCTCATGGATCAGCAGCAAGTCCAGCAGGTTGTAGTCAGCGAAGGAGATCTGGTCTCCAACAATGAAGGTCTTGCCTCCCTGGTTCTGGGACAGCAGGGTCTCAAAAGGCTTCAGTTGCCCGGGCAATGCCTTCACATAGTCATCCTTGCCCGCCTCGTAGTTGGTGTAGATGAGGGAGAGGTATTTGCAGCGGAGGTCCTCCACGCCATCATTCACCATGTCCACCAGGGCTGCCTCCCGCTGGTCCTTCCCATAGAGCCCAAGAGTGTGGCCCAGGTGACGCAGGAAGGTATTGGACTGGTACAGGGTGAGGTCTCCGTCCTGGAACTTGGGGAGCTGCCCATGCAGGCAGGAGGCTTTGAGAGAGCCCTCTTGCCAGGTCTCCATTGTTACCACCTCCTCCTTCCAGCTCTGGCCCTGGTCTGCCAGCAGCATGCGCAGGGCCGCGCAGCGGCCTCGAACTGGGAAGTAGACCACGGTGTAGGGCGGCATGGTGGCACACGCGGCGGCGGCGGCGGCGACGAAACTCCAGCTGTATGTTTTTTAATCTATGTTTTGTATAGTTTTTCCTGCATTCTTGTGTCTTTCCTGAATTTTTTCAGCATTTAATATTAATTTACTCATAATGCTTTTTAGTATATATATTTGTATTCCTATTTTAGTCCTAGGTCATATATACGCAAAACTCATTACAGTCTCTTGGTGTCATAATTTCAGCAGTTTCATTGAAATGTAGAAACTTACCTTACTCTATGTTCTTTTAGCCACTTCCATTTATGCTACATTTATCTAGAATAATTCTTATGCCTATTTGAAACAAATTAGCTAGTGGTATAATTGTGCTTTAATTCTCAACCTTAGTTTAAAAAGCTCAAGAGAAGATGGGAACCTAACATATTTACCCATATCACTACTCTTTCCATTGTTTATTCTTTCTTGCTAATATTACAGATGTTTTATCTATCATTTCCCTTCTATGTGGAATTCTTTTAGGTATTCTCTTATCATTGGTCTTCTGGTGATAATGCTTCATTTAAAACTGTTCTAAATACCTAATGCACACGGGGCTTAAAACCTAGATGATGGGTTGGTAGGTGCAGCAAACCACCATGGCACATATGTATACCTATGTAACAAACCAGCATGTTCTGCACAGGTATCCCAGAAATTAAAATTAAAAAGAAGAATATTCAACTTGCCCTTTGTTTCTAAAGACTGTTTTCACTGGATGTAGAATATTGTGTTAATTATTTTCTTGCTTCACTTTAAAAATATTGTTCTACTTCACTGTGGTAACCATGAATTTTCAGAAGAAATATTTTGTCATTAGAATTGTTTTTCCCCATAAGCTAGTTTGTTTCTTTGTGTCTGAACATATGTTTTTATCTTCACTTTTCAGCATTTTGACTATAATGTGCTTTAGTATAAGTTTCTTTGAGTATTTTGTGTATAGAAGTTTCTGTCAGCTTCTTCAATCTGCCATTTCACCTTTTTTGCCAAATTTAGGAAAATTTCTGCCACTATTTATTTGTCATTTATTTAATCTCTTCCCTCTGTCTACTCTCTTCTAGGAATCCAATGAATTAATGCTATATCTTTTGTTATAATTCCACAGATCCCTGAAATATAAATTTATTGTTTAGAGTTATCAAGAACAAACTAGAATAGATAAATAGAAATAAGGTCCAATTTGTTTAGATTCGGATAACATTTGATACTTTTCCATCATAATTTTGTTTTATAAAGTTGTGGATAGATTGCTTTAAAACATTCTAAAAGTCATTGATCCAATAACCCAACTTGAACAATTAATTCCCATTATACACTTTCCAAACAGCCTTCTTTAAACTTTTACTTTAACATGTTTACTCTTCCCATTATTCATATGAGTAATATTCCCTAGAGGTAACCACTTGAGCCTTGTTTCTATTTACTATTCTAGTCTGTTCTTTATAACTTAAACAATACATTCATACCTGAGATGATATTTAATATTTTTAACATCCAATGTACCAAAAGCACATCCACATCTACATGACTGCTCACTGGTACTGAAGTTATGCCAAGATTTATCTCTTGAGTATTGGCTCTATTTATACCTATACTGGTTAGTTTATAAAATGAAAGTATTATCTGGAAACCCACATCAATAAATATATGTAATTTAGCTCATAAATAGTCTTTCTCCCTTAACATATTCCCTTTCTATTTTATTTACGACCTTTTGGTCAGTTAACTTTCAATCCTATTAGGCTTCTCTCTATAGCCTAATATATGGGTAACTGTCTTAAGAATGCCAGGAAATAAAATAAATAGATTCTCTGATATTCTGATCTCTTCTCTTTCTCTCATACACACACACACACACACATTCACAAACACACACACCCCCCCACACACACGCCTTCTTTATGAATTAACTCTAAGGTTTCTTAAGTCATCTTTTTTATGAGGAAATAAGGTGATTCTCTGATATTCTGATCTCTCTCTCTCTCTCACACACACACACACGCAAACACAAATATACATACAGTTTCTTTATGAATTAACTTTATATAAGGTCTCTTAAGTTATGTTTTTTATTCACCTGATCTGTCATAGCAGAAATCACCTACCAATTATGTGTTTCTAATTTCTTTTGTTTTCTGAGGGCCTTATTTTATGACTGTAGCCAATTTATAATCCTATATCTTCTCAAATAATGGTCTTTATTGTAATACTTAACATTTAGTATTTTTATTTGTTCTTAACAGTATTCACGATCTTTTAAAATTTTCACATCTATAAGTCTGTTTTACATACACTACATAAAATTTTAAAACAATGTACTTTTAACAAATATTTCTAATCATTAATATAGAAAATTATTCTAATTTACATTCAAAGCTCAGTTGGAAGAAATCTTAAAGGCTTTGACCTAAAGAAGACCTGAGTTCTGGTTCTGGATCTTGCACACAGAAAATAATCCCCATACTGTTGCTTTAATTCTGCTTCTTCTGCTTCTTGTTTTGTGTAATAATAACAACTATTGCATGGTGTTATTATATAGATCATATGTTATTTATTCCATGAAACCACTTATAATACAAAGCAGTAGTTGTCCTTATAACAAAATGTATGTTATTTGCTTGGGACACATGGGTTAACACAATACAACACATCCTTACAGCAATGTACTTATGTACTAAATCAGACATTTCAGGAAGTCTTTCCATGTCCTGCACCTACATTTTCTCACTTTTCCAGTTTTGTTGGTAGCCAGTTTCTTTAATTTCAGCAAGTTGTGCTTCTGAAAGCAGTCATATCAAATTACAGAATCTTCCAGATAGAAAATGAGATAAAAATCTCATTTTCTACCAAAAAATATGACTGTTTCTTTTATCTTGAAATTCATAATTAAGTGAAAATAAGCAACCTGCTGTTGATGCTAGCGAAGGAATTAAAGACAGAATAATATTCATTTCTATGCATGTGCCTGAACACTCTTCAGAGACATCTTATGTAATTGCCAGTAATAATCTTATATTGATGCTATTTTACACGTCCATGGCTTAAGGTTTACATTTTTAAAAATCCTTTCTGAAAGAATCAGCTTATTCATGCATGTATTAAAACTGCATGGTCCTTTATTCTGTTCAACATTGATAATGCAAATTATTTCATAATTTTTAGGCCAACTGTTTTAGGTGGAGTAAGATAATATCACTCTTTAATTAAGCGGGCATATATGTGTATCTGCTTTAAAAAAATGTAACTGGTAAGTTAGAAATTATGCATTCTTTTAAAGATCAAGATGGATTTTTCGTTACTGAAACTTAGAAAATCATCACCAAAGAAATCATGTCTTCTAGAACTGCTCCAGTAACATACGAGTTGCCTGAATTCTACCAGGCGATCTATTTTTCTCACTAAAGTGTTACCAAGTTGGGGAATAAAAGATTGTACTTTCAATCAAGAATTATAAAAGAGACTCATATAGTAAGTATGTGTTATGGAGCACTACTGTCTCACTCTATTACAATATGCAGATTTTAGGTGGACCCTCATATTTCTCTTATGCAGTCGGATCATCCTAACTTAAGACTTCTCATAAAAGATTCTTGGCCAGGTGTGATAGCTCATGCCTATAATCCCAGAACTTTGGGAGGCAAAGGTAGGAGGATCATGTGAGCTCAGGAGATTGAGACCATCTTGGGCAACATGATAAAACCTCATCTCTACAAAAATACAAAAAGTTAGCTGGACATGGTGGCGCACACCTGCAATCCCAGCTACTCAGGAGGCTGAGGCATGAGAATCACTTGAGCCCCGGAGGCAGAGGTTGCAGAGAGCCAAGATTATACCCCTGTACTACAACTTGGCTACAGAGTGAGACTCCATCTCACTAAAAAAAAAAAAAAAAAAAAAAGATTCTAAAATAACTCTACATTTTCAATTAGCTATTTTATTACAATTTTCAATGCAATCATTGTGATTTTAACATTTTTTCACATTAATCTATATCTGAGTTCTTCAAAAAATTTTGATTTTGTGACTATTGTTGAGGATACATTTGTGTATTCTCCTTATTTCACAGGGTATGTTGTTGCTCTTTATATTTTTTCAGTTGACCTTATATTCTTTTTTTTCTTGACATTTGTAATGCTTTGTTGGAGTGTATGAAATGGTACTCAACATTAATTAGGAATTAAAATTAAGAATATTGCATTTTCTCTAGCATTTTGAAGATTTAAAATTTATACCTGAAAAGTCACAGGAGGATGAATTATTGAATCTATAAAGTTTTGCAAGATGCTTCTCTCTCTAATATCTCTTAAGCACTGTTACTAGAACAAAGTGATTTATTTGAGACACATATCCCTCAGGCCATGAGAGAGGAGAAACTGGTGTTTATATTATAGGCATATTTTACAATAATGAATCTGATGCATATATTGAAAGAAGTTAATTTGTACCAACAGAAGATCAATGTCCGTTGACCAAAGGTTAAGAATACAGACCACATTAAGAACATTAACCAAGAGGCATCTCATATAGCCAGCAAGTTAGCTTTTTAGTTTTTTTTCTAGAATATTTTTAGATCATTTTTTCTCTTGCAAAATGACTAATATAATAAATTATATAAAAGTAGGAAGGGGCAGAACAAAATGGCAAAATAATTCATTCTAGTAATCATGCCCCTAAAGTAATATCCATATGAACAACTATCCACGAACAAAAATACCTTCACAAGAACTATAAAAAGTACAAATTTCAGATTAGGATACCTGATAGCATGATAATATGAAAAGATGCATTGAAGACTGTAGAAAGAACTTTATTGCATTACTTATGTCCCTGACACCAAGGCTGCACAGTACAGAGAGTTATTGTTTGCTTGGGGTCAAGAGCAGGAAACAAACATAGGACTGTGTTAGACCCCCAACGCCAGACCTGACACAATAAAATCCAGAACTGGAAAAACCTCATGGCCCCAGATTTCAAGCCAGTACCTATACACAGAGCTTCCAGATCTGCTGCAGTGCCAGGTAGGACCACACAATCCCAAGCTTCTGGGTTGCATGGCAGACTTGATCTCTCATCCATGCCACCACTGAGCCAATATCAGAGGCCTCAAATTCCAGACAGTCCTCGGTGTCAGACAGGCCATAGCACCCTGAGTATCAAGGACACGTAGTGCCACACCAGCCACAATGGGCCCCAAGATAAGAACTATGCCAAAGAGCCTGCTCAGATTCTTTCGGCAAGCTGACTGCTAAGGGATTTGCCCAGGCTGAGTCAGTGTGTGAGGACTGAAAAAAGCACCTTTGTCTTCAAATATATAGACATTGATGCATATTCACAAGGATTAAGGACAATCTGGGAAAAATGGCATCACCAAATGGACAAATTAAAGTGCCAGTGAATTACCCTAATAAATGGAGATACGTATGAATTGTGTGACAAAGTATCTAAAATAAAAGTTTTAAGGGAGCTCAGCAAACTTTAAGAAAATACAGAGAAAAATTCCAAAAAAAAAGAAAAAACAATGTGAGCAGAATTAAAATTTAGTAAATTGAAATTTTCTATATATATACATATACACACACACACACACACACACACACATATATATATATATATAGAGAGAGAGAGAGAGGGAGAGAGAGAATGAGAGAGAGATTGAGTCTCACTCTGTTGCCCAGGCTAGAGTGCAGTGGTGCGATCTCGGCTCACTGCAACCTCTGTCTCCCGGGTTCAAGCAATTCTCTTGCCTCAGCCTCTCAAGTAGTTGGGATTACAGGCACCCACCACCACACACGGCTAATTTTTTTTGTATTTTTTTGGTAGAGATGAGATTTCACCATATTGGCCAGACTGGTCTCTAACTCTTGACTTTGTGAGCCGTCCCCCTCGGCCTCCAAAAGTGCTGGGATTTCAGGTTTGAGCCACCACAACTAGTGTGAAATAATAATTTTTAAAAATTAAGCATAAACCCTGGAGCTTAAAATACAGTGAAGTAAATAAAAGTGCAAAACCAAAATTGTCGTGGAGAGCATCAATAGCAGAATTAAAGAAGAAGAAATAATTTGTAAACTCAAAGACAAATTATTTTAAAATATAAAGCCAGGGTAGAAAAAAAATAATGAAAATGAGTAATGAAAGCATATGATATTCATGAGGTGGTATCAAAAAAGCAAATTTTGAAGTCATAGGAATTTAAAAATAAGAAAAAAACATAAAAGAGTAGAAATATTATTTACAAAATGGTAGCAGAATACTTTCTGAACTTAGAAAAAATGTAAATACCCTGATATAGAAAAGGAAATGTCTCCCATCAGATTCAATAAAAACAAGACTACACTGAGACACATTACAATCAAACTGCCAAAAACCAAAGAAAAGAGAAGATCCTGAAAGGAGCAAGAGAAAAGAAACAAATAACTTATAAAAGAGTTTTGAAAAAAGGGTAGCAGCAGACTTCTCAGCAGAAGCCTAACAGGCCAGGAGAGATTGAAATAGTATATTCAAAGTGCTAATGGAGAAAAAAGAAAAAGCTGCCAACTGAGAATACTACACACAACAAAATTATCCTTTAGAAATGAAAGACAAAGGCTTTTAAGGAGTTAATCACCACCTTACCAGTAGAAATGTTAAAAGATTTACAAATACATGGAAATAAAACAACATGCTCTGAATACCCGATAAGTCAGTTAAGAAATTGAAACAACAATGTAAAAATGTATTCAAACAAATAAAATGAAAATACAATATAACAAAACCTATGGCATAAAGCAAAAGCAATTCTAAGAGGGAAGTGAATATCAATAAACACATCAAATTACAAAGAAAGATCTCAAATAAACAATTTAATGTTACACCTCAAGGAACTGGAAGAATAAGGACAAAATGAGCCCAAAGTTAGGAGGAGAAAGGAAATAGCAAATATCAGTGCAGAAATTAACAAAATTAAAACTACAAATAAAACATAGAAAAAATAATACAACTGATTTGTTTTTTTTAAAAAATAAACAAAATCAACCAACATTTACCTATGTAAGAAATGAGAGAAGACCCAATAAATAAGATGAAAACTGAGCCATTATAACTGATACTACAGAAATACAAAGGATCATGAAAGATTATAAATAATAATAGGCCCCCAAATTGGATAATCTAGAAGAAAAGAATAAATCCCTTGGCAAATATAACCTGCCAAGATTAAATTATGAAGAATAAAAAATCTGAACAGACCAAAAATAAAAAAGGCGATTCAATCAGTAATAAAAAGTCTCCCATTAAGAGAAAGTCTAGACCTAATGAATTCAGTGCTGAATCCTATCATTTAAAGAATTATTAACGATTCTTCTCAAAATTATTCAAAACATTGAAGAAGAGAAAATACTTTCAGACTCATTTTACAAGTCCAGCACTCTTATACCAAAGACAGACAGAGATCACAAAAAACAAACAAACAAAAAAAAAAACAAAAAAAACAACAATAACAACAAAACACTAAAGGCTAGTATTGCTAATGAATATAGATTCAAAAATCTTCAACAAAACCAAATTTGTGGCTTGGCATGGTGGCTCGTGTCTGTAATCCCAGCACTTTGGGAGGCTGAGGCAGGTGAATCATGAGGTCAGGAGATCGAGACCATCCTGGCTAACACGGTGAAACCCCGTCTCTACTAAAAATACAAAAAAAAAAATTAACCAGGCATGGTGACGGGCACCTGTAGTCCCAGCTACTTGGGAGGCTGAGGCAGGAAAATAGCATGAACCTGGGAGGTGGAGCCTTCAGTGAGCTGAGATCGCGCCACTGCACTCCAGCCTGAGTTACAGAGTGAGACTCTGTCTCAAACAAACAAACAAACAAACAAACAAACAAACAAACAAACTTACTAGCACATTAAAAAGATCATTCACCATAATCAAGTAGAATGTATCCCTGGAGGCAATGATGGTACAGCAGACACAAATCAATAAATGTGAAATACCACATTAACCAAATGAAGAATAAAAATAATACAATATTCTTAGTAGATGCAAAAAANTTACTAGCACATTAAAAGATCATTCACCATAATCAAGTAGAATGTATCCCTGGAGGCAATGATGGTACAGCAGACACAAATCAATAAATGTGAAATACCACATTAACCAAATGAAGAATAAAATAATACAATATTCTTAGTAGATGCAAAAAAAGAAAAAAAGTCAACTTTTTTTCACAATAAAAAAATCAACAATTTGGGATAGAATGAATGTACTACAACACAATAAAAGCCATATATGATCCTTGTCAAATTATATAAAATTTCACTTATGAGGAATAAATGAAAGACATCTATTGTATAACAATATGGGAACATAGTTAACAATATGTTGTATTCTTTAAAATGCTGAGACAGGCCGGGCGCGGTGGCTCAAGCCTGTAATCCCAGCACTTTGGGAGGCCGAGGCGGGCTGATCACGAGGTCAGGAGATCGAGACCATCCTGGCTAAGATGGTGAAACCCCGTCTCTACTAAAATACAAAAAATTAGCCGGGAGTGGTGGCGGGCACTTGTAGTCTCAGCTACTCGGAGGCTGAGGCGGGAGAATGGCATGAACCCGGGAGGAGGAGCTTGCAGTGAGCCGAGATTGCACCACTGCACTCCAGCCTGGGCGACACAGCGAGACTCCGTCTCAAAAAAAAAAAGAAAAAAAAGAAAAAAAAATGCTGAGACAGTAAATGTAAAGTCTCTCACCACAAAAATATATTAATATATGAGACAATAAACATATTAGTTAGCTGAATTTAGTCCTTCCATAATGCATATATGGTTCAAAACATTATGCTTTATAAACCAAATTCATAAAATTTTATCTGTCCATTAAGCAGTATTATAAAATTATATCATTAATTTACATTCTTTGACTTCTTAAAGGAAATAATATTTTAAAACCCTAAAGTACTTTTTTATCTCCTGTAAATTTATTTCATTTTAATCATGTAGCCTAAGCTAAAATTATCACATGGTTTTCTTCCTTTTTGGAGACAGAATCTTGCTCTGTCACCTAGTCTGGAGTGCAGTGGCACAATCACAGCTCACTGAAACATCTCCCTCCCGGGTTCAAGCAATTCTCCTGCCTCAGCCTCCAGAGTAGCTTGGATTACAGGCACTTGCCACCACACCTGGCTAATTTTTGTATTTGTAATAGATACAGGGTTTTGTCATGTTGGCCAGGTTGATCTCTAACTCCTGACCTAAAGTGATCCACCCTCTTTGGCCTCCCAAAGCACTGGGATTACAGGTGTGAGCCATCGCCCCAGCCACATGGTTTTCTTTAAACAGAAAAAGATAATACTGATAAGGGTCACTTCCAAGATGGCTGAATAGGAACAGCTGAATAGCTCCAGTCTGCAGCTCCCAAGGAGATCAACGCACAAGACAGGTGATTTCTGCATTTCCAACTGAGGTACCTCGTTCTTCTCATTGGGACTGGTTGGACAGTGGGTGCAGCCCACAGAGGGCGAGCTGAAGCAGGGTGGGGCATCGCCTCACCTGGGAAGTGCAAGGCATCAGGAGATTTTTCTTTTCTAGCTAAAGGAAGACATGACAGATTGTACCTGGAGAAACAGTACACTCCAGATCAAATACTGCACTTTTCCCAGAGTCTTAGCAGCCGGCAGACCAGGAGGTACCCTCCTGTGCCTGGCTTGGCAGGTCTGACACCCATGGAGCCTTGTTCACTGCTAGCACAGCAGTCTGAGATCGAACTGTGAAGTTGCAGCCTGGCAGGGGCAGGTGTGTCCGCCATTGCTGAGGCTTCAGTAGTTCACAGAGTAAACAAAGAGGCCAGGAAGCACGAACTGGGTGGAGCCCACCACAGCTCAGCAAAGCCTACTGCCTCTATAGATTCCACCTCTAGGGGCAGGGCATAGTAGAACAAAAGGCAGCAGACAGTTACTGCAGTCTTAAACATCGCTGTATGACAGCACTGAAGAGAAGAGTAGTTCTTTCAGCACAGTGTTCAAGCTCTGAGAATGGACTGACTGACTCTTCAAGCAGGTCCCTGACCACCGTGTAGCCTGACTGGGAAACATTACCCATAATGGCCAACACACATCTCAAACAGGCGGGTGCCCCTCTGGGGTGAAGCTTCCAGAGGAAGGATCAGGCAGCAATATTTGCTGATCTGCAGCCCCTGCTGGTGATACACAGGCAAACAGGGTCTGGAGTGGACCTCCAGCAAACTCCAGCAGATCTGCAGCTGAGGGGTCTGACAGTTAGAAGGAAAACTAACCAACAACATCAACAAAAAGGACATCTATACCAAAACCCCATATACAGGTCACCAACATCAAAGACCAAAGGTAGTTAAAACCACAAAGATGGAGAAAATCCGGAGCAGAAAAGCTGAAAAAATCCAAAAAATAGAGCACCTCTTCTCCTCCAAAGGATCGCAGCTCCTCGCCAGCAAGGGAACAAAACTGGATGGATAATGAGTTTGACAAGTTGACGGAAGCAGGCTTCAGAAGGTTGGTAATAACAAACTTCTCTGAGCTAAAGGAGCATGTTCTAACCCATTGCAAGGAAGCTAAAAACCTTGAAAAAGGGTTAGATGAATGGCTAACATTGTAGAGAAGACCTTAAATGAGCAGATGAAGCTGAAAACTATGGCACAAGAACTTCATGACGCATGCACAAGCTCCAATAGCCAATTTGATCAAGTGAAAGAAAGGATACCAGTGATTGAAGATCAAATTAATGAAATAAAGCAAAAATACAAGATTGTAGGAAAAAACCATGGAATACTATACAGCCATAAAAAAGGATGAGTTCATGCCCTTTGTAAGGACATGGATGAAGCTGGAAACCATCATTCTCAGCAAACTATTGCAAGGATGGAAAACCAACACCACAAGTTCTCACTCATAGGTGGGAATTGAACAGTGAGAACACTTGGACAAAGGAAGGGGAGCATTACATACCAGAGCCTGTCATGGGGTGAGGATGGGGGGAGGGATAGCATTAGGAGTTATACCCAATGTAAATGACGAGTTAATGGGTGCAGCACACCAACATGGTACATGTATACATATGTAGTAAACTTGTGCATTGTGCACACATACCCTAGAATTTAAAGTATAATAATAATAATAAAAGAAATTAACAAAGCCTCCAAGATATATGGGACTATGTGGAAAGACCAAATTTACGTCTGATTGGTGTACGTGAAAGTGATGGGGAGAATGGAAGAAGAAGTTAGAAAATATTCTTCAGTATATTATCCAGGAGAACTTCCCCAACCTAACAAGGCAGGCCAACATTCAAATTCAGGAAATACAAAGAACACCACAAAGATACTCTTCGAGAAGAGCAACCCAAAGACACATAGTTGTCAGAGTCACCAAGGTTGAAATGAAGGAAAAAATGTTAAGGGCAGCCAGATAGAAAGGTTGGGTTACCCACAAAGGGAAGTCCATCAGAATAACAGAGGATTTCTTGGCAGAAACACTACAAGCCAGAAGAGAGTGGGGGCCAATATTCAACATTCTTAAAGAAAAGAATTTTCAACCCAGAATCTCATATCCAGCCAAAGCTTCAAAAGTGAAGAACAAATACAATCCTTTATAGACAAGCAAATACTGAGAGAGTTTGTCACCACCAGGCCTGCCTTACAAGAGCTCCTGAAGGAATCACTAAATATGGAAAGGAAAAACCAGTACCAGCCACTGCAAAAACATACCAAATTGCAAAGACCATCGACACTATGAAGAAACTGCATCAACTAACAGGTAAAATAACCAGCTAACATCATAATGACAGCATCAAATTCACACATAACAATATTAACCTTAAATGCAAATGGGCTAACTGCCCCAATTAAAAGACACAGACTGGCAAATTCGATAAAGCAGTCAAGACTCATCAGTGTGCTGTGTTCAGAAGACCCATCTCACGTGCAAAGGTGCACATAGGATCAAAATAAAGGGATTGAGGAAGATCTACCAAGCAAATGGAAAGCATAAAAAAAGCAGAGGTTGCAATCCTAGTCTCTGATGAAACAGACTTTAAACCAACAAAGATCAAAAGAGACAAAGAAGGCCAATACACAATGGTAAAGGGATCAATTCACCAAGAAGAGCTAACTTCCCTAAATATATATGCACCGAATACAGGAGCACCCAGATTCATAAAGCAAGTCCTTAGAGACCTACATAAAGACTTAGACTCCTACACAATAATAGTGGGAGATTTAACACTCCACTGTCAATGTTAAACAAATCAACAGACAGAAGGTTAATAAGGATATCCAGGACTTGAACTCAGCTCTGGACCAAGCAGACATAATAGACATCTACAGAACTCTCCACCCCAAATCAACAGAATATACAATCTTCTCAGCACCACATCACACTTATTCTAAAATTGAACACATAATTGGTAGTAAAACACTCCTCAGCAAATGTAAAAGAACAGAAATCACACAAAACTGTCTCTCAAACCACAGTGCAATCAAATTAGAGCTCAGGATTAAGAAACTAACTCAAAACTGCACAACTACATGGAAATTGAATAACCTGCTTCTGAGAGACTACTGGGAAAATAACAATATTAAGGCAGAAATAAAGATGTTCTTTGAAACAAATAAGAACAAAGACACAGCATACCAGAATCTATGGGACATATTTAAAGCAGTGTGAAGAGGAAATGTATAGCAATAAAAGCCCAGAGGAGAAAGCAGGAAAGATCTAAAATCGACACCCTAACATCACAATTAAAAGAACTAGAGAAGTAAGGGCAAACAAATTTAAAAGCTAGCAGAAGACAAGAAATAACTAAGATCAGAGCAGAACTGAAGGAGATAGAGACACAAAAAATCTTTCAAAAAATCAATGAATCCAGGAGTGTTTTTTTTTTTTTTTAAATATCAAGAAAATAGATAGACCTCTAGCAAAATGAATAAAGAAGGAAAGAGAGAAGAATCAATTAGATGCAATGAAAAATGATAAAGGGCATATCACCAACAATCCCACAGAAATACAAACTACCATCAGAGAATTCTATAAACACCTCCATGCAAATAAACTAGAAAATCTAGAAGAAGTGGATAAACTCCTGGACACACACACCCTCCCAAGACTAAACCAGGAAGAAGTTGAATGTCTGAATAGACCTATAACAGGTTATGAAATTGAGGCAATAATTAATAGCCTACCAACCAAAGAAAGTCCAGGACCAGACAAATTCAGAGCCGAATTCTACCAGAGGTACAAAGAGGAGCTTGTAATGTTTCTTCTGAAAGTATTTCAATCAGTAGAAAAAGAGGGTATCCTCCCTAACTCATTTTATGAGGCTAGCATCATCCTGTTATCAAAGCCTGGTAGAGACATGACAACAAAAGAGAGAGAGAGAATTTTAGGCCAATATCCCTGATAAACATTGATTCAAAATCCTCAATAAAATACTGGCCAACCAAATCCAGCAGCACATCAAAAAGCTTATCCACCATGAACACGTCGGCTCCATCCCTAGGATTCAAGGCTAGTTCACCGTATGCAAATCAATAAACATAATCCATCACATAAACAGAACCAACAATCAAACCACATGATTATCTCAATAGATACAGAAAAGGCCTTCGACACAATTCAACAATGCTTCATGCTAAAAACTCTCAATAAACTAGGTTCTGATGGAATGTATCTCAAAATAATAAGAGCTATTTATGACAAACCCACAGCCAATATCATACTGAATGGAGAAAAACTGAAAGGGTTCCCTTTGAAAAACAGCATGAGACAAGGATGCCCTCTCTCACCACTTCTCTTCAACATAGTGTTGAAAGTTCTGGCTAGGGCAATCAGGCAAGAGAAAGAAATAAAGGGTATTCAATTAGGAAAAGAGGAAGTCAAATTGTCTCTGTTTGCAGATGACATGATTGTATACTTAGAAAACCCCATCAACTCAGCCCAAGATCACCTTAAGCGGATAAGCAACTTCGACAAAGTCTCAGGATACAAAATCATTGTGCAAAAATCACAAGCATTCCTATACATCAATAATAGACAAACAGAGACCCAAATCATGAGTGAACTCCCATTCACAATTACTACAAAGAGAATAAAATACCTAGGAATCCAACTAACAAGGGATGTGAAGGACCTCTACAAGGAGAACTACAAACCACTGCTCAACAAAATAAAAGAGGACACAAACAAATGGAAGACAAATCCATGCTCATGGATAGGAAGAATCAATGTCATAAAAATGGCCATACTGCCCAAGGTAATTTATAGATCAATGCTATCCCTATCTAGCTACTACTGACTTTCTTCACAGAATTGGGGGAAAAAAAAAAGCTACTTTAAAGTTCATATGGAACCAAAAAAGAGCCTGCATAGCCATGACAACCCTAAGCAAAAAGAACAAAGCTGGAGGCATCATGCTACCTGACTTCAAACTATACTACAAGGCTACAGTAACCAAAACAGCATGGTACTGGTACCAAAAGAGATATATAGACCAATGGAACAGAACAGAGGCCTCAGAAATAGCACCACACATCTACAACCATCTGATCTTTGCACCACACATCTACAACCTAACAAAAACAAGAAATGAGGAAAGGATTCCCTATTTAATAAATGGTGCTGGGAAAACTGGCTAGCCATATGTACAAAGCTGAAACTGGATCCCTTCCTTACACCTTATAAAAAAAGTTAACTCAAGATGGATTAAAGACTTAAATTCAAGGCCTAACACCGTAAAAACCCTAGCAGAAAACCTAGGCAGTACCATTCAGGACATAGGCATGGGCAAAGACTTCACAACCAAAACACCAAAAGCAATGGCAACAAAAGCCAAAATAGAGAAATGAGATCTAATTAAACTAAAGAGCTTCTGCATAGCAAAATAAACTACCATCAGAGTGAACAGGCAACCTACAGAATGGGAGAAAATTTTTACAATCTATCCATCTGACAAAGGGCTAATATCTAGAAGCTACAAAGAACTTAAACAAATTTACAAGAAATAAACAACCCCATCAAAAAGTAGGCAAAGAATATAAACAGATACTTCTCAAAAGAAGACATTTATGAAGCCAACAGACATATGAAAAAAATGCTCCTCATCACTGGTCCTCAGAAAAATGCAAATCAAAACCACAATGAGATACCATCTCATGTCAGTTAGAATGGCAATCATTAAAAAGTCAGGAAACAACAGGTGCTGGAGAGAATGTGAATAAATAGGAACACTTTTATACTGTTGGTGGGAGTGTAAATTATTTCAACCATTGTGGAAGACAGTGTGGCGATTCCTCAAGGATCTAGAACTAGAAATACCATTTGACCCAGCAGTCCCATTACTGGGTATATGGGTATATAACCAAAGGATTATAAATCATGCTGCTATAAAGACACATACACACATATGTGTTTGACACTATTATTCTGACACTATTCACAAAAGGAAAGACTTGGAACCAACTCAAATGCCCATCAATGATAGACTGGATTAAGCAAATATGGCACATATATGCCATGGAACACTATGCAGCCATAAAAAAGGATGAGTACATGCCCTTTGCAGGCACATGGATGAAGCTGGAAACCATCATTTTCAGCAAACTATCACAATCACAGAAAACCAAACACGGCATGTTCTCACTCATAGTTGGGAGTTGAACATTGAGAACACATGGCCACAGGACGGGGAACGTCACACACCGGGGTCTGGTGGAGTGGGGAGGAGGGCTGGGGGAGGGATAGAATTAGGAGAAATACCTAATGTAAATGACGAGTTGATGGGTGCAGCAAACCACCATGGCACATGTATATCTGTGCACATGACGTACCCTAGAACTTAAAGTATAATAATTTACAAAAGAGAAAGAAAAAGATAATATCATCTCTCTGATCCCTAAGTAATGGTAGACATGTAATGTGAAAATGTGAACAATAATATACATGACTTATAGGAAAATATTGTGTTCAGGGGAGACCCTTATAGCAGTACAATAACATGTTTTTTTCTCATTTCCACTGCTTCAATTTATTTCAAATTTTGTAATGTTTACTTGTTTCATTTATTTAATAACTCAAATTTGGATGTAATTTTCTGTTTAGTTTTCCCTTACTCATATTTAAAATAAGTCATGTTTCAAAATAAGATCCATTTGGCTATGTCTTTGTACCTGGGCTTGAAATGTACATCCAGATAATGCATTTTTAGGAATTCTTACAAAATTTACTTTAATTTCACAATATTCTGGAAATATTAACATGAGACCATAACATCTCCTTCCTCTTATTCATACAGAATTATCTTAATTAAATATATAGATATAAAAATCAGGGTTTCTGTGTGCAAAATGTGTTATATATATAAATACATACACACATATATATAATATATACAAATAATATTATTTTCTATCAGCTCAAATTTTATTATGATCATAGAGCCAGGGCTTTGAGGCCGTCTGTATGTGTGAGGTATTACACATAAAAGTTTAAGTGAGTGCAATTATGAGGGATCAATTCATATAGTCTTTCAACCTTTTCAAAAGACTTGTGTGAAGAGACAAAAGAAATCTCTCATTGAAGGAAGAATGGTTTCATTCAAACTCCTTTTTATGTGCACTAATGCTTTCAGTGTTTGAGAACTATTATTCCATATGATTATTAAAATAAAATACCAATTTCACTATTAAAGAAAACATGTGATTTACCCACTCTTTTACAATCTTAAATAAAATGATAAATATTATAGTCCCTATGCAGTTGTTTCATTGTTTAAAAAAAAAAAAAGCCTAAGATTCCCTAAATCACCAAGTTTTCCAGCAACACACATAAAAAAACATATTTGTGCTGCAATTTAAATGGACTAGTAAAAGAACATTCAACCATTTGGAGCTGAAATATTCATGAGCTACTCAGAGAACAATGAAACTAAATATCTTCAGATGTCCTAGAGGAACAAGAGTCAAGGAAACACATGAATAATGAGAGACTATTCTATTTTAAACTTTTTCTTTATTCATCCTTTTTTCCCATTAGATGATAATATGCAATTTAATCTTGCTACATTACGAATAGAACGTGACAAGCTCACTAGTCTATGCTAAAAATTATATCAAAGCTTTTGACATAGTTTAATTCTACACTTTTAGGGATATTGGGACTTTACTTGGTCTTAAATATTTAATTGGGTAACTAGAATTATGGCTAAAATTGTCCTTATCTAGGTAAACATTGAGGAAAATCTAATGGATTATCTTCAAGCAAAATTTTTTAAAATTCACATCTACCTTAAGTTTTACTAATACACTATCTTAATAGGATAAGAACCCAGATTTTGAAAATTATAACCCATGTTATCTCTACAAACATTCTTGAGCAAATAATAATTANTAGGGATATTGGGACTTTACTTGGTCTTAAATATTTAATTGGGTAACTAGAATTATGGCTAAAATTGTCCTTATCTAGGTAAACATTGAGGAAAATCTAATGGATTATCTTCAAGCAAAAATTTTTTAAAAATTCACATCTACCTTAAGTTTTACTAATACACTATCTTAATAGGATAAGAACCCAGATTTTTGAAAATTATAACCCATGTTATCTCTACAAACATTCTTGAGCAAATAATAATTACTATTCATTTGAGTTAGTTTTACATAGTTACATATCCCTATTTTTAATTTCAAATCGGCTATACAGTTTTTTAAATTCCTTAGTATAAGTGTCATAGACATTAAAAACAAAGTTTGAAAAGAGCATTTGAGTATTTGGGAGCTTTAATCAGATTATAATTCTCAAATAGGATAATTTTTAAGTGCAAATTGGTCTAGTTGAAAACAGAATGACTATGTCTATTTTTTTCATAAGCTCAGTGACATTTTTAAAAGTCTATCATGTAAAACTTTCATTATTTCATTTTTAAAGTTGAATTCATGATTCTTCACTCCTCGCTCCCCACACTTTCAAATCTGCCTTTGTTCCTTGATCTTTTTCTTAGTCAGTTTTACTACCTTCCCCAGTTTCTTCAGATCAGAAACCTGTGGGTGCCTTACCAATGCAAAATCCTCACTGTCACTTTCTTTGGTAAACTGCTATCATCCTTTCTCTAGGTTATATTGTAGTAGTTATAATCACTATGCACAGTAAACCATATAGCCTTCAAACTGATACCTCCTTCACAATTTTGACCCCACCAATATAACCCTTTGACACAGAACATAGAGTGTTAGAGAAATATATTTTGTCTCACAACTATATCAATTAAAATAGCTGATGATATATAAACCAAAAAGTATCTGCGAGAGTCTCAATCAGTTTAGAAGTTTATTTCAGCAAGGTTAAGGACGTGCCTATGATATAGCCTCAGTAATTTCTGAGAACATGCTCCCAAGGTTGTTATTTTACAGATTGATTTTATACATATTTAGGGGGACAGAAGTTACAGGCATACATTAATCAATACATAAAAAGTATTCATTGTTTTGCTCTGGAAAGGCAGGACAATTCAAAGTGGGGGCTTCCAGATCAAATATTTTCTGATTGGGAATTAGTTGAATGAGTTCAGTTATTATCTAAAGAGCTGGAATCAATAGAAAAGAATTTCTGGATTAAGAGAAGACGTTGTGGGCCGGGCATGGTGGTTCATGCCTGTAATCCCAGCACTTTGCGAGGTCGAGGTGGGTGGAAAACCTGAGGTCAGGAGTTCAAGACCAGCCTGACTAACATGGAGAAACCCTGTCTCTACTAAAAAATACAAAATTAGCTGGGCATGATGGTGCATGCCTGTAATCCCAGCTATTCGGGGGGCTGAGGCAGGAGAATCACTTGGGGAGGCAGAGGTTGTGGTGAGCTGAGATCACACCATTGCACTCCAGCCTGGGCAGCAAGAGCAAAACTCCATCCCCAGAGAAAGAGAGATGTTGTGAAAACCAACTTTTTACTGTGCAGATGAAGCCTCCAGGTAGCAGGCTTCAGAGAGAATAAATGGTAAATGTTTCCTATCAAACTTAAAAAGGTGCCAGACTCTTAGTTAATCTCTCCTGAATCAGGGAAAGACCTGAAAAGGAAAGGTATTCTATACAGAATGCAGATTTCCCCACAAGAGACAGCTTTCTAGAGCCATTTTAAAGTACATCAAAGAAATATATTGGGGCATAAAATACTTTGATTTCTTTCAAGGCTTGCTGTCTCTCACTTGATGTCATTACTACAATGACTCGGCTTAAGTCAGTCTTAAGATCTCTCTTTTAACGTTAAAGTTGGTCAGCTTTGCCTGAATTCCAAACTGAGGAAGGTACAATGAAACATATCCGACTGCTCCTACCCATCATGGCCTGAACTAGTTTTTCAGGTGTACTTTGGAATGCCTGTGGCCAAGAGAGATGTCCATTCAATCATTTGGGGATGTTACCAGTGAAATGTATCTGAGTTACATGGCACCAAAATGTGTTAGCCATGGTGAGTCTGTACAAGTCTGCAGCAAGCTCAATTCTTGCTTCCTCAGAAGAAAAAATTGGACTGAGGGGCGTAAGGCAGAAGGAAAGACTGAGGAAAGTTTTAGAGCTGGAGTGAAAGTTTATTTGAAAGCTTTTGAGCAGGAATGAAAGAAAGTACACTTGGAAGAGGGCCAAGCAGATGACTTTAGAGATCACATCTGCAGTTTAACTTCTTGACTTGGGGTTTTATACATTGGCATACTTCTGGAGTCTTGCATTGCTTCTGCCCTGATTCTTCCTTTGGTGTGGGCTGTCTGCATGTGCAGTGGCCTGCTAGCACTTAGGAGGGGAGCAGAAGCAGTCAGTTATTGGAGTTGTATGCATGCTCACTTGAGGTGTTCTTCCCTTACCTGTGAAAGGAAAATATCTTGGGCCTCCAAAATCACTAAGCTAAAAGGGAAAGTCAAACTAGGAACTGCGTAGAGCAAACCTGCCTCCCATTCTATTCAAAGTCACCCCTTTGCTCACTGAGATGAATGTATATCTGATTGCCTTTGGAGAGGCTAATCAGAAACTCAAAATAATGCAACAATTTGTCTCCTATCTACCTATGACCTGGAAGCCCCTCCCTGCTTAGAGTTGTCTTTCTTTCCAGACCGAAGCAATAGTTGTCTTACATATGTGGATTGACGTTTCATGTCTCTTTAAAGTGTGTAAAACCAAACAGTCCTCTGACCACCTTGGGCACATGTTGTCAGGACCTCCTGAGGCTGCGTCACAGCCACACATTCTCAACTTTGGCAAAAGAAACTTTCTAACTAAGACCTGTCTCAAATTTTGGGAGTTCACATCAGTCATTTGTCCCTAGGAGGTCATATACCTATTAAACTCCACCATTCTGCCTCTTAGTGCACATGCTTAAGCCCACTCGCCAAACTCCTGAGATCCTTTTGGGCAGCTGCTGATCACCAGTTTCAGGTATTTTTATCTACTGGGAGACTGATTTTCCCTGATGCCAGTTGCAACCAATTATTTTAGAGAGACAGTATGATAACTGCCTGACCATCATCTGGTAGTTGCCTGACCTTTCTGGTAAGGATGAGGGAGCCCTTTCCTGCCCTGCTCAAGCCTGAGTAGCTAACTACTGTAACAGGGGTTTCAAAATTTATTTTTTGTTTACAAATGTATCAAGGGACAATTTTCTATGATATTTTCATAAGTCTTCTATTAACTTTTTTCCTGATTATCTTTTCAATGATGTATATATATATATATATATTACAAACAGCCATGAAAGATGAAATGGTGCCTTTCTCTGGGAAACAGAGCAGATTTATGGTCTATCCAGAATTAAAAAAAAAAAAAAAAAAAAAGCTATGGCTAAGGTAAGCCAGTTTGGCAGCCTCCTTTACAAAATATGGGTTTCCTAGATTTGGAATCCCTCAGCTGTAATACAAATGCATTGTATGGGCAGCATCCACTTGTGCCTGCTTCTGCATTGCTCTCATTGGTCTTAGGAGACACAAAAATATATGTAAACATAAAACAGCTGCTGCCTGCTGTGTGCTGTAAGTAATAGTCTTTTTTCTCAGATCAAGGAGATTTTTATCTTCTGGAAGTATCCATGAAACTGAAGCAGCCTCACTTGTTAGCTGAAAAGAAGGATAAAATCTGAAACCCTTCACAATTCTTGATCACTGCACTTACAGCAAAATTCTAATTTTTTAATTTAACCCATATGTAATTTTCAAGTTTTCATTTGTCTGTTCTGTTGGCTCACTACCTACTAGCCCCATCAACTTTATATTAGTTTCTTAAACATGCGAAATGTTTTCCAATATCAGAGAATTTCTCATCATGTGCCTTCAATATTCATCTTGTTTTACTCAACTCCCATTTCATGATGCTCCAATATTCATGAATGATCTGTCTCCACCCAGATATTATCTTTCCGTGTAGTTTATTCTTCTCTACAGTGTTTTCCACTATTTTAAAATATGTACTTAAATACACAGTAAAATACATAAACACATTATTTAAATAGCCTGTTCTTCCTTTTCCTTTTTTTTTTTTTAATTTGTTTCTCTTCATTTTCTCTAGGTCTTGTGTTATCTAGGTTTTCTAAGGCAAAAACAAATAAGACAGTTTCTTGTTCTGAAACTTTACAGTTAGTTCTGACCATGTTCTCCACCTTCCACTGTGGACAGAGAAAAAGTACCATTGTGTTACAAGTGTGAGAAGGGGAAAAACGAACACAGTATTTTGTTAATATTTAGTGATATAACCTAGGCATATATATTCATGTTTTCAATTTTGCTTCAAGTTTGTTTCACTGATATAATGTAAGCTCGGTGATGGAAAGTACCATATCTATTCTGTTTTCCACAGTATCCTCAGATGTAACACACTATCAAACACAGAGAAGATCATGTTATATATACGTTGAATGAATTATTGCAGAGCAGCCTAAATGGTTTCTCTGCCACTAGTCTGGTCCATTGTAAACACTTCATACACAACAATCTTTGTGAATAAAAATATATTCCTATTAGACACCTATTGAAATTTTTTTTCAAGATTTCACACTGCTATGAGAAGCTTCAGCCTATTTTCCAGAGTTTTAATAATTATGCTTCACCATTATGCTTCAACTTCTCCCTTCGTATTCATTGGAGAGAATCCTCCTCTAATATTATGTGCCCTCCTGTAGCACTTAAATGTATCCAATCACTGTTCTTTTTCAGTTGGTTTTAGTTTTGCATTTTATCTATTTGATTACAATCTCTAAAAACACATATGTTTTCATATCATTGTATCCACAGTTTCTACCTCAACCTGTGTGTAAGGAAGACAGTATATAATTGTGGAATGAATTAATAAAACAATCCAGTAATTCTATTGTATTGCCTTCTTAAGTCAAGTTTAGCCTAAAGCTGCCTCCTTACATATTTAAGGTCTAGTCTGAAAGTTTATCTGCATATAGTGACCTATAACTAAATGGAGATGTAAACAGACTCTAACCTGCTGTTGTGCCAATCACCAAGTTTTGGCCAATCAAGGGGTGCCAATTATTCAAAACGTGTTAAAATAAGGCAAATGCCAGGCTGTAACCAATCCAAGTGTCTATGTACCTGACTTATCTTTTCTCTATGTCACTTTCCTTTTTCTGTCCATGAATCTTCCACCACCTGGCTGCTCAGAGTCCCTCCGGGAGTTGAGAGTCCTCCCAATTCACAAATCGTTCTTTGCTTAACTAAACTCTTTTAAATTTAACTTGTCTAAGGTTTTACTTGTAACACCTTTCATAAAACAGCATTTCATTTTTCAAGGTAAAATGCATTTGTCCTATCATTTATTTATTATATACAATGATATATAAATTAGGTTTTATTTTTTAAAGTAATATTGTGCCAATGACAATCATCCCCTTGTTACTGCTTTTATCTAAACTTTCTTCCCTAAAAGATAAATAGCAGCTTCTATTAATCAAGTGGTCATTAAAAAATCTAAAATACTTTCATCTCTTATATTGTAATAACAAAAATATTTATATTGTATTATAATGATAAGTTATAAACATACTACAAAGTACTTTAATGTATATGGTAAAAATATGGAAGTGGGTATTTTATAGCCACTTTGGTTTAAATATATTAATGTTTGTTTTACTACATTATGAAAATGTGACTTATTTTAATTAAATGACTAACTTAAACAACTAACCTAATATTGTATCTAAAATTTCCAGATTACAAACACTTCATGAATTAATAAATAAGGCAATAAAAGAGCTAATCTTTTAACATGTACTATGAAAAATGCAGAAAATATCTTCCGATAATTATGCATTATTTAAAGAATTCTACATTACACATTGCATATTATTTAATATAATTATACATTGTTCACATAATTCAAATCTTCAATTATATACTTCATTTTCTGCCTAATTGGAGTTTATAAGAAAGTACCACATGCATATACAGTAAGAGATTTGCAACATATTATGATCATCAGGTTACATGCTAAAGTTTAATCATTGAGAATCCCCTTATAATATGATAGACTATCATAACTTACTTGATTTTACTATCTAAACATTCAGAAGAGTAAATGAGAAACAGTGTTTGCTATCATTAATTTACAATGCAAAAAATATTGTACACATTCAGTCAACATTTTCTCCCTATTAAATTGAATGCTTACAGAATATCATTGGGTTACCTGGAAATACACCATTAAAAAATTCAATTGAAACTTTTTGTCTCAAAGAAAACTTTTGGAGTGCTGATGTTGGGTCAACTATTCTCGTCTTCTTAGTAAAAAACAAAACAAAACAAAACAAAACTCTTGATTACAGAGAAAACAATTCTTTATTTAAGAGAATATCCATGGCATATAGACAGATGTCTGTGGAAATAACTTCCTAGGAAACAATAAAATATACAAATATTTTGCATACTACTTGAAAGTAATTTTTCATATCTCCACATTAGTCACTTTTCCAATTTTATGCTTCTAAAGTATTGGAAAGAAAATGAAGCTGGTGATTTATACGTACATCTCTGGAATAAACAGAGAAAATCTCTCACAAGGTATATATTTGTTTTAATTTGGTTTTATAGGGTTTCACTAGACTATATTTCTATGCCTTCTTTAAAGCCAATCTAATACATGTTATAGTTCAGTAACAGAGTTGCCTTGCTCCTCTAATTTAAATTAGGTTCCAAGCTTTACTCCTAATGATTTCTCCTAGTAATCATTAGTAAATATATAAAGAGAGAACACTAAGAATTTATGTACTATATAAATAAAAACATAAGCCTAACTTTCATGGAAAATCGCATAGTCACTAGGGAATCTTTGTTTTAAAATAGCACTTATGATCGTATGTTGAAAAACTTAATCAAAGTATTGATGATATAATCTTCCAGAAGTGGTTTATTGTTAGTGCTGCCTGAAGTGATTAAATTAATGAACATAACCTCAAGAATAGTGAACCAAAGAAGATATAATGCTTCATTCACTTAAAAAATCAGTTGCAGTACTTCTTAAAATGTACATGACAACACTGCATCAAATTTAACTTGGAGTTCTGATGAAAAATTTAGAATCTTAGATCTCACATCCAAATCAACTAAATCAGAAATTTAGGGGGAAAAAGACAAGTGAATATGCATTTCAAAGAAGTTTCTCATATGATTCCAATGAATTAAAGATTAACTGAAATATATATATATACTATATATACTACATATAGTACATATATACATATAGTACATATATAGTACATATAGTATATATAATATATAGTACATATAGTACATAGATAGTATATATTATATATGATATATAGTATATACAGTATATATGGTATATATAATGTATATATGATATATAGTATATATAGTATATATGGTGTATATGGTGTATATATAGTATATAGAGAGCACACATAGTAAAGGTAGTACAGATAGTATACACACACACACACACACACACACACACATCATACATACTCCAAACTTAAACCAATCAAACTTGGCCGCGTGCAGTGGTTCACACTTGTAATCCCAGTACTTTGGAAGGCCAAAGTGGTGGATCACTTGAGGTCAGCAGTTTGAGACTAGGCTGGCCAACATGGTGAAACCCTGTCTCTACTAAAAATACAAAAGTTAGCCTGGTGTGGTGGTGCATTCCTGTAATCCCAGCTACTCAAGAGGCTGAGGCAGGGGAATCGCTTGAACCCAGAAGGTTTCAGTGAGCAGAGATTGCACCACTTCACTCCAGCCTGGGCGACGGAATGAGACTCCGTCTCAGAAAAAAAAAAAAAAGAAAGAAAGAAAGAAAAGAAAAGAAAAGAAAAGAAAAGAAAAGAAAAGAAAAGAAAAGAAAAAGAAAAGAAAAGAAAAGAAAAGAAAAAAAGAAACAAACCAATCAAACAACAAAAAACTACAAAGGTATAAATAAAAAACTCATATTCATCATTATTCTAACACCATCCTGTGCTGCCTTTCATTTTGACGGGTGATCAACAAAACTTGTCAGCATAAAACATATATTGTGTTTGTTTGGGGTTTTTTTGTTGTTGTTGTTTTGTTTTGAGACAGAGTCTCACTCTGTCACCCAGGCTGGAGTGGAGTGGCGCAATCTTGGCTCCACCTCTCCGGTTCGCGCCATTCTCCTGCCTCAGCCTCCCGAGTAGCTGAAACTACAGGTGCCCGCCACCACGCCAGGCTAATTTTTTGTACTTTAATAGACACGGGGTTTCACCGTGTTAGCCAGGATGGTCCCCATCTCCTGACCTCGTGATCCGCCCGCCTTGGCCTCCAAAAGTGCTGGGATTACAGGAGTGAACCACCGCGCCTGGTCCAAACATATAGCAGTACTCTGTAAGACTTTTTCTAACAAATATAATGTCTTTGGATAAAGTAGAAACATCATTAAACCAGAATATAAAGCTATGCCAAAAAAGAAAAAAGCCACGGCTTAAAATGTACCTTCTACTCACCATGTTGGCTGAGCGATATACTTGCACAATCACATTTATGACCTTGAAGATAAGGTCATCAATAAGTTAACTAATGGAAACTCACTTTACAGCACTCTACTCTGCTGAGCTAAACTATACCATATTGTACTGCACCTTGCTATATGACAAAACCCTATTCTATACTGCAATATAGTATAGAACATACTCGTTACGTACTCTAGATAACTAATGAAAGTTGTTACTATTACTGTTAAAGTATTAACTTTTTATATCCTACCATCAGGAATAAACATAAGGATCACAGATAAATTATCATTACTTGTCTGAAATATATGAATAAGTTAAATTTTGCAATGCCACTTTTCATATAATACATTAACTTGTATTTTTCATATCATGCATGCAAACAAAAACAGGTGATTATAGCTCAATATGGAGAAGCAGATGCACCTGACAAGGGAACTAACAGGTCAGCACATTGGACAGGTAACAGACAGCTTCTTTGTGAAAAGTGAAGTTTCAGATAGTACATATGTCTGTATACGGTAGGGTTTGTGAATATATATATACATATATGCATATTTAGTTATATGTATCTATCAACTACCTACCTGTCTATCCATTTATCATCTCCAGATTGGCATATGGTCTTTAGGCCCTGCTCCACAGTGGAACTCAAAATTCTAGCTCATGGAGCAAACTCCAAATTGAATACCTAGTAGCCTGGCCTGACCTAAGCAGGAGTAGTTCAGAGAGCTTAGCCGCAGAGAAATCTAAATCATGTTCAAAGATGGTAAACCTTTTATCAAAGAAGTAATGATCAATTTCAATTCAAAAAGAGACTATAAGATAGACAGTTCATGAGATAAGAAGTTAAAAAGTTTGTCATAATAAAAGGCATAATTATTATAATGAGATTGATCAATTTAAACAGTTTCAGTGTTACGCCATGGAAAAGACTAGATGGTTACGAAGTCTATGTAGAGCAAGCACCAGTGTTGCCAACCAAGCTGCTATGATTATTCTGAAGATAAATGAACCAACCAAATTTTAAACATTTTTATCCTGGGATATAACAGATAATAAAAATAATTTTTAGTATATCTCATTGTCTAAGTCCTATCAAGCTGCTACAACAAAATACCATAGTATGAGTAGCTTAGAAATGATAGAAACTTATTTCTCTTAGTTTTGTAATCTGAGAAGTCCAAGACTGAGGAATGGCAGATTTAATGTCTCATGAGGGTCCACTTTCTCATTTATAGATGGTACCTTTTAGCTGTTCTTCACACAGTGGAAGGAGCAAAGCAGTCTCTGAGATGTCTTTTATGAAGAATACTAATGGCATTCATGAAAGCTCCACTTTCATAAACTAATCACCTCCTAAAGGCTCCATCTCCAAATATCATCACAAATATTTTAATATATGAATTTCAGTGGGACCCAGATATTCAGACTATACCACTTGCACTTGTCAATTCATAAATATTAACCATGAACTCATATATTTATGATAGATAGACGGATGACAGATAACACGATTTTTTAAACCTTTGCATTTTAGCTATGAAGAAATAAAATAATCTGGGATATTATAAAAATATTAAGTCCTTGTCTTGGAAAGAACAAATCTAGTGATGATTATCTGCACTAAATTAGGAGGAAATGGAAACAAATAACACAATCTAGCAACCTCGCAAAATTACCTGTCTGGAGTAAACTACTACAAGGGACCACATCTGATAAGTATGGTCTAAACTAAGGTCTGAACTAACTTTCAGGCTGAGAATTGGTGACGGTGACATGTGCTCTTTTACTTCCTAATGATCAGTAGGTAAGCAACTAATGAGAAGAGGTCTGCATGTATGTGGAGGACTCAGTCAAGTTGTGAGCCGCTAACACATTCTTCTCATCCCTTTTGTTTGCTTTAGAGAGTTTATTCATACAGTAATGTTACCACTCAGGGTAAGTGAGGCAACATGTACCACGTGCACTTGCTTTTGTCTACTTAACACAATAAAAGTAGATAAGGTTCTATGATAGGTTTACAAAACCCACAAAATACCAGAGCATTCTGGCTCAATAAAGTCCCTTTTATTTAACATAGAAATTAATGACTTCCTTTTCTTCTTTTATCTAAGTAATTTGTCCAAAATGTATCATTTTCTTTTAATTTAATCTTTTATTCTGCTACATGAATACCTCATGCTTCCCCAGTTCTTGTTCCCTAAGTTGGAATTAAACCATCTATTGTTTCTAACCCTGATTGTTCTTTACTCATTATCATGTGGCTATTTTAGCTATAATTTTACTGACATGATGAGGGGGTTCCATTTCCTTGGCAACAAAGCAAAGGGCCTGAAAAGCATAATCTTCTTTACATTATATGAGCTATTTAGTCATACTTAAGCTGTAAAACTGTGTTCATGTCTCATCTCACTCTTGCAATGAAAATAATGCAAACACTCTGCAATGTGTTATATTCTTGCAACATTATCTGGTAAAGGTGAGTATAAAAACAAGTATTAGACAGAAACATCTCCTGTTGTAAAATATTCATATTTTAAAAACATGAAAAAAATACGTATATATTAACAGTTTTATAGTTCACATTTTTAACCTTTATCCTACTTATTTTTTTTTTAAGCACATGCAGTATAATGATAATATGTTCATATTAGGAATAGTGACTGTCCTTGTTTACTTCTGACTATAATGGAAATGAATCTGATATTTCTATTTTAAGCACTATTCTGATTTAGAGTTTAAAATTTGTACATTTTCTAATGATAAATAACTATATATCTAATATTAATAAATTAAGAGTTTTAAGCAAGACTGATTATTGCCTTCTATCAGTCCCCATTTTAGCATCAATGGAGATGATCATATCATAGTGTTAAAATACATGAAATTTGGAGCTAGACACTTGTATTCACAATCCAATTTCACTATGCTACACTATCTTTAAAAAGCAACTTAACCTTGCTTTACTTTAGGTTCTTCTAGTCTTTTGTAAAATAGAAATGGTATCAACCTATTTCATAAGGTCATTATGATGATTAGTTGTAAACTGCTTTGAACAGAGAGAGGTACACAGAAAATACTACATACATGTTTCTTATTACTCTTTTTATGTCTTTTCCTTAAAGATAAAAAATCCCAGTATTAATATAACAATCACTGCTTAGTTATGATGAATTATCCTTTAAATCACTGATGAATTCTGCTGTTAATATTTTACTTAAAATATGTTCATCAATATTTTTATTACTTGCCTAAGGTGGCCATACTAAACTGTCACAAAGTGAGTGGCTTACAGCAACAGAAATATATTTTTTACAGTTTTGGAGTCCAGAAATCTAAAATCAAGTTGTTGGCTTGGTCACACTCCATCCAGAGAATGAATCTATAAGAGATTCTGTTAGTTGCCTCTTCCAGGTTCTATTGGTCCCAGATGTTCCCTGGTGGATAGCTGCTTAACTCTTATCTCTGCCTCTCTCTTCACGGAGTCTTCTCTTCTGTCTCAAATGTTTTTTTTTTTCTTTCTCGCCTTCTCATTCTTATAAGAATTTAAAGGCCACCTGGTTAATCCAAGGTATCTCATCTCAAAATCCTTGACTTATATTACATCTGCAAAGGCTCTTTGTTCAAATAAGGTCACACTCACCTTTTCTGGTAAAAATATTTTTTGAGAGGTCACTATAGTATTCATAATCAAGCTTGTCTGTAAAACCATTTGTTTGGGTAATGTTTGTCAGGTTTTGATTTTGAAAATATACTTGCCTTTAAAAAGTGAGTTATTTTACTTCCTCTTCTTAGAACAGGTACTTCCTCATCTTAGAACAGAACTCACTTTAAAAAGTGAGTTATTTTACTTCCTCTTCTTAGAACAGTTCAAATAGCATTTAAATGAGCTCTTCTTTTATAGGAGAATCCTAGAAAATGGTTTATGCTTGATCTGTTTGATTGATTATTTTGGGAGACACTTTCCAACTTTCTTTCTTCATTTTTGAAAATAATTCTCAAAAGGTCATTTCTTCTGTGATCTATTTTGTTAAATTACTTTTTTTTTCCAGAAAATTTTTCAGTTTTTCTGCTTTCAGATCCATTTATTTTGACTGATTTATTTTAATATTCCAATTGTTTTAGTTTTCTCTCCTTCTTTTCTCCTCCTATCTTTTCATATTTTATCTGAACGTAAGTTTTTTTAAAGAATCTGATTGGATAAACTAATGTCTTTTCTTCCCCCAAAATATTTACCCAAACAACCCTTTACAATATGAAGGATGATATAGGTGGATCTTGATGTGAATTGGCTTTCCAGTAATGGTCACAATCTGAGGTGAGGGAACTAACAGGTCTTCAAGCTTGCATTTATTGATCTGAGCATTTTTGTTTGCAAAACTTAGTGGTAATTGGAGCCCCCCAAATTAATGTCACCTAAGAGATAGTATCCAGTAATTCCTTAAAACAAGGCATTTCCCTTTTCATAATATTTATTCACAATGATCATAAAGTCCCTTTTGAAAAGAAGAGTAGGAAAAAATGACAGTACATATTTTTATTTGAGTTTCAGTGTTGAAGGGACCCTAAGGCTGTGAACTAGGTCTGGGACATCACTGGGAAATGGCGACCTTCTATGGCAGGGAAAGTAGACAGTACAACAGACCTAAAGTGCTTGGCTTGTTTTTAATCTGTTTTGTTTCTTTTAAATTATAACTATCCATTAAGATCTTAGCAAACCGATAATATATTTTGGTCCTTGGAACATCATGATCTGTACTGATTAGGTATTCTTATTATATTTAGGCTCTGTTGACCTTCTGATTGCCACATTAACTATGTCCCAGTTTAGGGAGAGTCATTTGACTACTCTGAGATCTTATCATCCTCATGAAATTAGAGAGATTCATTTTAATGATGTCTTCTTCCAGGCTATAATAGACTTCAGCTGTAGAGTTCTCTAAGCATGTTAGCATCAATCTTTTTTTTTTTTTTTTTTTTTTTTGAGACGGAGTCTCGCTCTGTCACCCAGGCTGGAGTGCAGTGGCCGGATCTCGGCTCATTGCAAGCCCCGCCTCCCGAGTTTACGCCATTCTCCTGCCTCAGCCTCCCGAGTAGCTGGGACTGCAGGCACCCGCCACCTCGCCAGGCTTTTTTTGTATTTTTTTAGTAGAGACAGGTTTCACCGTGTTAGCCAGGATGGTCTCGATCTCCTGACCTTGTGATCCGCCCATCTCGGCCTCCCAAAGTGCTGGGATTACAGGCTTGAGCCACCTCGCCCGACCAATTAGCATCAATCTTACCAATGGACTTTTTCATTTCTTGATGAAGATGGTATCACCCAACGACTTCTTGGAGACAAAGATTTATAATAGGGAGGAGAGCAAGAGAGTCAGACAAGAATTCACAATAACCAAGGTATGAAATCAAACTGAGTGTCAACAATGGAATGAAAGATAAAGAAAATGTAGTAAAATACACAATGAAATACTGTTCAGCCACACAGAGGCTTAAAACACTGTTATTTGCAGCGACATAGATGAAACTGGAGGGCATTAGGTTAAGCAAAATAAGAGAGGTACAGAAAGACAAATACTGCATATTCTCACTCATAGGTGGGACATAAAAGAGTTGATCTCATAGAGGTAGAGAATAGATATATGGTTATCAAACATTGGGAAAGGTGTGGTGTGTTGGCAGATGGATGAGAAACATGGTTAGTTAATGGCTACAAACATCCAATGAAATAGAAAAAAATAACTTCTATGGTTCAGTCTCACAGCAGGGTGAATATAGTTAACAACAACGTTGTTATATATTTCAGAATAGCTGAAGAGAAGGTTTGAAATGTTCCCAATACAAAGAAATGACAACTGTTAAAAGGTGATGAATATCCTAAATAGCCTGATTTGATCATTACACATTTTATGTGTATATACCATAAATATGTATAAATATTGGATATTAATACAGAACTTAAATAGAGAAAAATCTGTTCCGAAATTTCTATCTTTCTAACTTTTCAAATTTCTATTTCTATGTTTTACCAAGAAAGTTCTGGCATTCAGGCTTTATTTAATGTAGGCCACTGTTGAGTCAAGAATAAGTTACCAGCTATACAAACTGTTAGAGTTAATCTCAGATTTTGTGAATTGAAATATTAAACCTAGCATGTTTGGTAAGTACAATTGGCTTACCATTTTTTTTCCTATCTAATTTTGAAGCCATTTTCATTCATTTCCTTCAGGTTTCTGTGTATATAAATCATCTCCTTCTTATTCAGATGTGAGACTCATTAACCCGGAATATGACAAGATCTACTCTAGCCTTCCTTAGTCTAGATACAAAAATAGTGATATGGTTAAATCTTGCTTAGAATCAGCATACAAAAAAGGTTAATGTCCAAATAAAGATTCTTAAAGAAGCTTTTTAAAAAAGGGATTCTAGCTTCCTCATATAGAGGAAAATTGTTTTTCACGCTGAGAAGATACACTTTGTAGAACTTGACAATTTAAGAACCTTGATTTTTTTCTGATTCCATTAAAGTGTACCTTTTTTAAAAATTTTCCCGGTGGCATTCTTTCCCTGTTGATACAATGACATCCATATAGAAGACGTGGCAAGGCTATAAATCTAAATTGAGTTGTCATTCTGCAATCTGAAAAATCTAATTTGTGTCATAGTAAGATATTTCAATCCCTGGACTAGAAATGATTTTATAAAAAATTATAGCAGACAACAAATCTTTATTTTTCCAGGCTTGCTTTGAGCTCCAGATGTAAAGCCCTGAACTTTCCATTTTCTATGTAAGACATTTGTGTGTAATACAAAACAGACAGTCCTCCCCTAACTCAAAGAATCATGACTCCTTTTGTAATATTCCATTTCAGCAGCCACTTGATCACTCATATACTCGCTTTATATAGACACTTTATTCCAGTGAAATAGACATTATAATTCACATACCCAATTTTAACGAAATGATAGAAATTTATAACCAATTTTTGTCTGATGATGTAATCATCGTTGTCTTCAAAATAAACTAAGTTGATAGCAAATACTAGCTTTATGTTTGTGCAGATGTTTTTCCTGGAACCATTTCTAAAATAACAGCATTAGCCAGGATTCTATCTAGTATTAAGAAACCACTCTACATTTCAATCTAGAAAATATTAAACACGGGAAATTAGATGCTTATGGAACACTCAAAGTGTTAAAAGAGAGATGGTCAGAGAATATTGAAACTTTTTTTCAGTTTTTGCCATTAGTTTCAGTATTGCAGGAAAATCTTGACCAATGGTCACAGCTGCATTTAGGAGTTACTTAAGAAATTTCCGGGGCGGGGGGGTGCGGGGGGCGGTGTTGCAGAAGAGATGAAAAAGTCCCATGCTGAAGTCTGCATTCATATCTTCCTTTTTCTGTCTGGAACAATTCTGCTCTGCCTTCCATATCTCACATGCCTCTCACTAGAAGAGTTTCCACTGAAACAAAAATAATAGGGTGTTCTAGGAAACATAGTTAACAGACTTCCAACCTCTGTGATACAAAGAAAGCATAGAATATTTCAGAAATGGTGTTGCCTGTCAGCAGGGACATAAAAGACACATTTATTTTCGTGTTTGTAAATAACGCCATTCTCTTGGCCTCACTATAAATTAAGCTTGCAGGATACAATTTTTTTTTTTGTTATTTTGTTAACACCTTTTCATGGTTTCCTAGAATAAATCACAATTTAACAATATTCATGTTGGAATCAATTAATGTTTTAATATAAAATATTGCACTTCTCAAAAATATTTTTCTCCTATATATATGTAAAAGTGTGCCAAAATAACTTTTTTAAGCAAGGTGAGTACTTTATTTTATGTCCCTCTCAATATAAGACAAACGAGTTACAGCTCTTTATCCTAGATATCAAAGTTTGATACAATGATGTGATATAAAAGTAATGTCTCGCTTATTGCAACCACTTAATGGATAAAGCAATTTAATGTTAATTATTTACTAATAAACTATAAGATATCAGTTTTGTAACCTCAAAACATGAGAAAATGCCTCCTCAGAAAATCTATATCCTCCACAAACTAAACCACAAATAAACCGATTAATTTGCAGTTATACAAGTCAGTTACACAATTTACACAAATTGTAAAAAGTTATGTAAGAAGTCATGCACAAAGTTATATAAAACTTTACACATGAAGTCAGTTGAAGCTAGATCAGAAATCAGACTTTCGCTAGTTCAAATAATCATTGTGAATGTTAATAATTCACTTCATTTAGATTAATCAGAAATATGGACTGAAATTTTGAGTATTATCACTGATATTAATTAATATTTCTATTTTATAGGCTTGAAAATTTATACATGATATATAGAGGTAATCTGAAAGAGCAAATGCTATCCATAGAAACTCTGCCACAATTAATTCAGGCAGCCACTAAGCCTTTAATGATGGTACTTATTCATTGAAGAATAAAACTGACCATAATATTTCTGTACAGAGTGAACTTTAGAGCTCAAGCAATTGAGTTGAAACCTGAACACTGCCACTTACTGTATAACCTTTGTCAAGATACATCTGAGGCACCTGATTTTCATCATTTATAAAATAGAATGTGTATGTTATGTTCTTCATATTGTTTATGTAATAATTACTACAGTTAATACATGAAAAATAGTTACAATCTTGTTTAGTATGTAATAAGCTCTCAATGCATGTTAATTGATTTTATTATTATGTGGCAATAGCAGTAGAAATAATAGCAGGTTGTACCTATTATTTTGATAACTTAAAATTTTACTATACAAAAAATCTGTTATTTGTACAGACAAAAATTCAAGTACCAAATTGATGCCCTGAAGCTGTTTAGCTGTTTCTGATAAACAGGTATTCTAGTTCTGAGAATGAGAGAAACCTTGTGAATCATTTCTTCTAAATGTAAAATGCAATAGACCTGTTAAACTAGGTTGAAAAAGTTTATTTATTTATTTTTTTCCGAAATCTCAGCTTTTCTCCAAGCAATAAACGCAATGGAAACAAACAAATTCTTGATAAATCTATTCAACTAAAAAGTATATTTGAGCATATAAGGGAAACAGAAAGAGGTGGAGATAAAACAGAATATGATAAAGACTCAGAATAAAACCAACAAGACAAGTAGAGTAGATAATTTTTATGTGTGTTTTTTTTTTTTTTT
>NW_016805314.1:195014-222027 GCF_001698545.2 Rhinopithecus bieti | reverse complement strand
CCCACCACCACGCCCGGCTAATTTTTTGTATTTTAGTAGAGAGGGGGTTTCACAGTGTTAGCCAGGATGGTCTCAATCTCCTGACCTCGTGATCCGCCCTCCTCGGCCTCCCAAAGTGCTGGGATCACAGGCGTGAGCCACCGCGCCGGGCCAAGATAAAAATTTTGATGAAAGTTCATCAACCTACCTGACCCAGACTGTTCAAGAATCCTTTGTTCCATTTCACCACCATCTTTACACACTTCTTAGGTTCTAAAATGTACACTTTTTACTTCCTAAGAAGTTTACTAAGAAAATACAGTTACAAAACTCACAGTTTCTCTTCAAAATAATATAAATCACACAATAACACCAAAAGCTACACAATTGCATAAGCAAAAAGTCATTGCCATTATCATATTCTATAACTCACCACAATGCTCTAATTCCATTAACATTCCTTTATTATCAGGAACTATTTATTCACCTTTGAAATTACTGTTAGAGCTGCCCAACTCATTCTATGTATGAGTGATAGAAAACTATTAGCTTTTAAAAAAATCTGCTAATCCATTCCTCAAACAGCAAGTCTTACAGCAAGTCCAAGAGAGAGAAGCATAAAATATTTGGATAAATCATAGTCAAACCCAAATTTGATATGATTTCATCTCCCAGATAAGATGATGGAAATAATAAAAAATATTTTTTTCTAGAGAAAACAGATTAATATTAGAGAAGATTAGTAAAATAAAGTTTTAAAATAAGATCTAAAATTAATAAACATCTGGATATAATAATAAAGATAAAAGAGAAAAATCAGCAATTACCAAAATTAGAAATGAAAAATGAGCTATAACTGCTGATTCCACAGATGTTAAAACTTAATATGGAGATATGTTGAACAATGCTATGCCAATAAATACATATGAAAATTTAAATTGCTTAATAGACAAAACTATAAAAGTTACAAAAGAATGAATAGAAATTGAATTTCATCATATTTATTAGAAAATAATATTTGTAATTATTAAATTTTAAAAAAAGAAATTCACGTGTGCTTATTGATTAGTTTCATAAAAAAAATTCAAGATTGAAAATTATTTCAATCCTACATAAAATGAACTCTTTCAGAACTAAGAATGGAGTCACGTATTTCTCAACTTATTCTGTAAAATCATCATTACCTTGATTCTGAAACCATAAAAGGACATTACAAGGGAAAACACTTATAGAAAAATATACTTCATGAACACAGACAAATAGAATAGTATAATTTTCACATATCTATAGATTTGTCTATGTATCTATCATCTATCTATCTATCTATCTATCTATCTATCTATCTGTCTATGTATCTGTCTATTTATCATCTACTTACCTGTCTCTTTATTCTCTGTTAAAAGATCATAATTTTAAAATTTGAAATAACCTGTGCTTTTATATAAAATGCGTTATTGTATTAAAAGATTTTCACTTTGTGATTTTAAAATATAATTTCAATTTTTATTTTAGATTCAAAGGGTACATGTGCAGTTAGTTACATGAGCAAATTTCATGATGCTGAGGTTTGGGGTATCAATGATCGCTATCACCCAGGTAGTGAGCATATTAACCAATAGGCGGTTTTTCAGTCCTTACCCTTTGTGTCTCTTTCCACTCTAGTAGTCTCCAGTGTCTATTGTTCCCATCTTTATGTCTGTGTGTACCCAATGTGTAGATCCCAATTATAAGTGGAAAAAAAGTGGTTTTCTGTTCCTGTATTAATTTACTTAGGATAATGACCACTAACTACATCCATGCTGCTGCAAAGATCATGATTTTGTTCTTTTTTGTGGCTGCATAGCGTTCCATGGTGTATATTTACCACATTTGCTTCATCCAATTCACCACTGATGGGCACCTAGGTTGATTCCATGACTTTGCTACTGGGAATAGTGCTGGAATGAACATACAAGGGCTTGAGTCTTCATTATAGAACTATTTATTTTGCTTTGGGTATATATCTAGTAATGGGATTGGTGAGTCAAATTGTAGTTCTGTATTAAGTTCTTTGAGAAATCTCCAAACTGCTTTTCACAGTGACTGAATTAATTTATATTCCCAACAGTGTACAAACATGCCCTTTGCTCCACAGCCGCACCAGCATGTATTATTTTTTAACTTTTTAGTAGTAGCCATTCTCACTGGTGTGAAACGGTTTTGATTTGAATTCCTCTGATGATTAGTGATGCTAACCATTTTTTAATATATGTTTGGTGGCTGCTTGTATGTCCCCTTTTGAGAAGTGCCTATGAATATCCTTTGCCTACTTTTTAATAGGGTCCTTTGTCTTTTGGTTGTTGGATTGCTTAAGTTTCTTATAGATTCTGGGTATTAGGCCTCTTAGTTTGTAAATATTTTTCCCATTCTGTAGGTTGTCTGTTCACCGTGTTGACTGTTCCTTTGCTATGCAGGAACTCTTTAGTTTAATTCAGTCTCACTTGTCAATTTTTATTTTTGCTATCATTGCTTTTGAGGACTTAGTCAAATTATTTGCCAAGGCCAATGTCTAGAATGGTATTTTGCAGATTTTCTTTTAGAATTTTATAGTTTAAAAATTGTTAGATTTAAATATTTAATCTATCTTGAGTTAATTTTTGTATGGTGTAAGGAAGGGGTCCAGTTTCATTCCTCTGAATATGACTAGCCTATTGAATATGACCAGCAACACTTATTGAATAGGGAGTTCTTTCCCCATTGTTTATTTTTGTCAACTTTGTCTAAGATCCTATGATTGTAGGTGTGTAGCTTTGTTTCTGAACTCTCTATTCTGTGCCATTGGTCTATGTTTTTCTTTTTGTACCAGTACCATGCTGTTTTGATTACTGGAGCCTTATAGCATGGTTTGGAGTAAGGTAGTGTGACACTTCTGGCTTCGTTATTTTTGCTTAGGATTGCCTTGGCAATTTGGGCTCTATTTTGATTCCATATGAACTTTGGAATAGTTCTTTCTAACTGGGTGAAAAATGACATTGGTAGCTTAATAGGAATAGTATTGGATCTGTAGATGACTTTGGGCAGTATGGCCATTTTAATGATACTGATTCTTCTGATCCATGAGCAAGAAAATTTTCATGTTTTATGTCATCTATGATTTTTTTCTGCAATATTTTGTAATTCTCCTTGTAGAGATCTTTCACCACCTTGGTTAGATGTATTCCTAGGTATTTTATTTATTTGTGGCTATTGTAAATGGGATTGCATTCTTGATATGGCTCTCAGACTGAATACTTGTAGTGTATAGAAATGCTACAATTTTTACACATTGATTTTTTTTTATCCTGAAACTTTGCTAAATTGTTTATTAGTTGTAAAAAGACTTTTGGCAATCTCTAGGGATTTCTAGGTATAGAATCACATCCTTGGTGAAGAAAGATAATTTGACTTCCTCTTTTTCTATGTGGATACCTTTTATTTTTTTGTTTTGCCTGATTCGTCTGGCTAAGACTTCTAGTATAACGTTGAATAGCAGTGCTGGGAGTGAGCATCCTTGTCTGTTCTTGTTCTTAAGGGGAAGCGTGTAACTTTTGCCTGTCTAATGTGTTACTGGTTGTGGTTCGGACATAAATGAAACTTATTTTGAAGCATGTTCCTTTGATGCATAGTTTGTTGAGAGTTTTTATCATGAAATGATGTTGGATTTTATCAAAAGCTTTTCCTGTATCTATTAAGGTAATCATATTGTTTCTGTTTTTAATTCTGCTTATGTAGTAAATCATATTTATTGCTTTTTTTTATGATGATTAGTGTCAATTCAATATTTGTTGTTTTGTGTACGTTAAACCAACTTCAAATGCCAGAAATAAAGCCTGCTTCACTGTGATGAATTAACATTTTGATATGATGTTAGATTTGATTTACTAGTATTTTGTTGAGGATTTTTGTGCCCATATTCATCAAGGATATTACCCTGTAGTTTTCTTTTCTTTCTTTCTTTCTTTTTCTTTTTTCTTTTCTTTTTTTTTTTTTTTTTTTTTTTTTTTTTTTTTTTTTTTTTTTTTTTTTGTCATGTCTTTGCCAGATTTTGGTATCAGGTTGATGCTGGCTTCATAGAATGAGTTAGGAACAAATCTTCACTCCTCGAATTTTGGGATAGCTCCAGTTGAATTGGTACCAGTTCTTCTTTGTACGTATGGTAGAATTTGGCTCTGTATTCATCTGGTCCCAAACTTTTATTATTTTGTATGTTTTTTTTTTTTTAAATTAATGATTGGATTTCATAATTTGACATTGTTCTGTTCAGGGTTTTAATTTCTTCCTCATTCAATCTTAGAAGGTTCTATGCTTCCAGGAATTTATCCATGTCCTCTAGATTTTCTAGTTTGTGTATGGAAAGGAATACATAGTAGTCTCTGAAAATCTTTTGTATTTCTGTGGGATTGGTTGGAATGCCACCTTTGCCATTTATGATTGTGCTTATTTGGATCTCCTCTCTTTTTTTCTTGCTTAATTTAGTTAGTGGTCTACTGATCTTATTTATTATTTCATAGAAATGACTGTTGGTTTTGTTGATCCTTTCCATGGAGTTTTGGGTTTCAAATTTATTCAGTTCTGTTCTGATCTAATTTATTTATTTTCTTCATCTCCTTTGGGGTTATTTTATTACTATTTTTCTAATTCCTCTTGGTATATTGTTAAATCATTAATTTGAGAATCTTTTTAACTTCTTGATGTAGATGTTTAGAACTATAATGTTTCCTTTTAATGCTGCTTTTGTTTTATCTCAGAGATTTTTATATGTTGTGCTTATTTTCCTTTATTTAAAATATTTTTTAAAATTTATCTCCTAATTTTGTTGCTTACTCAAAAGCCATTCAAGAGCAAGTTGTTTAATTTCCATGTAATTGTGTGAATATGAGAAATCTTCTTGGTGTTGATTTCTTTTTATTTTCATTGTGGTCTGAGAGTATGGTTGGTATGATTTCAATTTTTTATTTTATTTTATCAAGAGTTGCTTTATGGCTAAGCATGTGGTTGATCTTAGAGTATGTTCCATGGGTAGATGAGAAGAACATATAATCTATAGTGATGGATGGAGTACTCTGTATATGTTTATTAGGTCCAGTTGGTCAGGTGTCAAATTTAAGTTCATTATTTCTTTGTTAATTTTCTTCTTCATTTATTTATCTAACTCTGTCAGTGGAGTATTGAAGTTTCTTACTATTATTGTGTGTCTGTCTAAGTCATTTTGTGGGTCCAGAAGTACTTGTGTTGTTAATCTAGATACTCTAATGTTGGGTGTATATTTATTTAGGATAGTTAAATCTCCTCGTTGATTTAAACAGTTTATGTGTGCTCTTCTTTGTCCTTTTTTATCGCTTTGGTTTAAAGTCTATTTTATCTATTGTAAGAATAGTTTCCTTGTTTTTTGTTTTTGTTTTGTTTCCTTTGTGCGTGATAGATCCTTCTCCAACCCTTTACTTTAAGCCTGTGGGTGTCATTACACGTCAGATGGGTCTTTTGGTAACAGGAAAAAAATGGTCTTTTTTTTTTAAAAATCCAACTTGCCCATCAGTGCCTTTTAAGTGAAACATTTTGACCACTGACATTTCAGATTAATATTGATACATGGTCTTTTGTTCCTGTTATCAAGTTGTTACCTGGTTGCTTTGTAGTTTCTATTGTGTGGTTGCTTTATAGGGTCCATGGACTATAGACTTAAGTTTGTCTTTGTAGTAACAGGTATCGTTTTTTGTTTCTATATTTGGAACTCACTTAAAGATATTTTGTAAAGATGCTGTATGATGTTGTATAATTGTTAACAAATTCCTTTAATGATTGCTTATCTGGAAATTATTTTATTTCTCCTTCACTTATGGAACTTAGTTTGGCCAGGTATAAAATTCTTCGTAAGAATTTCTTTTCCTTAAAAATACTGAAAATAGCCTCCCATGTAATACTTTTTTTAGAAGTTATATTTAATGAGTTCATTTTGGCTTACAATTATTTATAATTCAGGTCTAAATTGTACTAATTTCATTTACAGTGTACTGAATCAGACTTTTTATGTTATCAGTCTTGCATTTACATTCCTACAGTTCTAAATATGATGAATGCATGAGTAACTGCTGATTTTCAGTCAATTTTCTTTTTGAGATATGTTAATATCCATATTGTTTAATATCACCAAAGCTGAATAATGATAACAAATCATTTTCTAAGAAAATAATAGTATTTAAATTAAAAATGAATAATAAAACATTTAAAAACAGGTTGTGAATGAAAACAATCACTTGTTAATAATAAAAATAATAAGGTGACTAATGACAAATACTAAGTAGGTATTATATTTGCCCTGAAATAAAATTCTATTAAGACAGTATGCATTAGGTATAACTATCACCTCTGAGAAATGGAAAAAAAAATCCCCATAAAATTATTCTTTGGTATATCTCTACTCTGACAAACCAAATATAAGAAATAAGCTGCAGTGACAAAATATTAATGGCATTTTCACTTTTCAAACTTTTAGAGTTTGGATTGACCTGTAAATAACTTATTTACAGTGAGTTTTTCCTCAGTAGTAAATATAAGCATAATGAACAAAACTTTCTATTTGAGCAAGTCTTAACAACACCTTGGCAACATTGTAAACATCTAACATATGGCTCATTTACATGAAGAGAATTTTGGCAGATCATTTAAAAATATCTAAGCCTCAAAGATGATGAGGAGACAAACAACCTGGCCCATGAAGTGATTAATAACATTGTAGATAACCATGACTGATTGCCTAGAAGATGTAATACTATCACATTTCTCAGTAAAAATCCAGTGCAAATGAAACTTTTTTTGATGTAATTTCAAATATTTTCACAGCTTCATTTTTTGGGTGTAAAATGATTAGTGCATTATGATTAGCATATACTTCTGTTGACCATCAGGAAAACAGAGTTAGTGCACATCTTCAGAATGTAAACTAATTTAATCCTATTTTTGTATATTTTACTAAGCAAATTGCAGAGATGTCCTACTATGGTGACACAGAGGACAATGTAGCCACCAAATACACTGAGTCACTCAAAAATTTTGACAAAGGTGTGTGTGTGTGTGTGTGTGTGTGTGTGTGTGTGTATATATATAAAATGTAGAGAGAGAGAGAGAGAGAGGGAGGGAGAGAGAATGGAATCTCACTGGCTGGAGTGCTACTCAGCTCACTGCAGCCTCTGCCTCCTGGGTTCAAGCGATTCTCATGTTTCAGACTTCCAAGTAGCTGGGATTATAGGCAGATGCCACCATACCCAGCTAATTTTTGTATTTTTAGTAGACACAGGGTTTCACCATGTTGGCTAGGTCTTGAAATCCTGACTTCAAGTATCCACCCCCATCCCCTGGCCTCCCAAAGTTCTGGGATTATAGGCATGAGCCACCACACCCAGCCATGTATTCTAATTTTTAAAATCATCTCAATTGTTACTAGAATTATTAATTCGTGATTTATAAAAATATCTCTTATTTCTATGTGGTATAGTAATTTAATTATCCTTACAATGTAAATTTCTATTTAACTTTAATTGTACATTTATTCATTGTGTTGAGTGTATTGGCTTTCAGTTAGATTTGTTAAACTGCATTTGTTTTAATGTTATAATACTAAACATAGTTTAGAGAAATAATTGTTTTAATATTACTACTGATAATAGTTTGCTTTTCTATTTTCTTTCTTTTTTTTTTCTTTTTTTTTTTTTTTTTTTTTAGAGACGGAGTCTTGCTCTGCCGCCCAGGCTGGAGTGCAGTGGCCGTCTCTCAGCTCACTGCAAGCTCCGCCTCTCGGGTTCAAGCCATTCTCCTGTCTCAGCCTCCCGAGTAGCTGGGACTACAGGCGCCCGCCTCGTCGCCCGGCTAGGTTTTTTTTTGTATTTTTTAGTAGAGACGGGGTTTCACCATATTAGCCAGGATGGTCTCGATCTCCTGACCTCGTGATCCGCCCGTCTCGGCCTCCCAAAGTGCTGGGATTACAGGCTTGAGCCACCGCGCCCGGCCTGCTTTTCTATTTTCAAAACTAATTCAACCAGCCCTCAAAATATCTACTTTGTCTTCTAATATGAAATCTATATTTCTATACCTCTGTATATATCAATATCTACTTCCATAACTAAAGACTAATAATTACACACACACATAGATTTATTTCATCTCTACAAAATAATATGAATATATGTTCAGCCAAAATAAATTATCTATGATAACTTTTTATATAATATGTTATGTTAAAAGATAAAGAAACAACGAATATTAAATCAACTTTATGTCCTCATTGATTTGATATACTGAGAGTAGAGACAGGCATTTGAATAGTTAAACTAATATAGCAAGACTTTCATGAGCTTGGGTAACAAAGGGACCTCTAAGTACAGAAGCTTAAACCAAAGATATCTATTTGTCTCTTATGTAACATTCTAGAAATAAACAATGAAAGAAAGAAGAGAAGCTGTAGTTTTCAACATATAGCTCCCTGATTCCTAGGTAGCTCTTCTAGTTGTCACTATTTTCCATTTCTGATGTTCTAGAGAATAACAAGCAAGTCTAATAAAAATAATATGTAAATGTTCAGTTGTGACTCAAGTTCAGAAAAAAAATCACGTTTCAATAATTGTAGTAATATAAAAAGGACAAAATATGTGAACCGAGTTTAGAGATCAAGATAAAGAGGAATAAAACCTAATAAATCACAAACTGAGTAACAAATAAACACAAAATAGTTAGTTATTATTTCTATTATGATGAAAGTAAAAAGTATTTGCCATCATTTGAGAGAATCACAGAAAAAAAAAAAAAAAGAAAATTAAAAAAAAAAAAAACTTGAAACAAATGTAAATGGAAACACAACACACAAAAACATACAGGATGTAGCAAAAGCAACCCTAAGAAGGAAATTTATAGCAATAAACTCCTATGTATAAAAGAAAGCTTTTCCTCTAAGATCAGGGACAAGGTAAGAATACCCACTCTCACTGCTTCTTTTCAATGTGGTCCTGAAAGTCCTAGCCAGAGCAGTTACGCAAGAGAAGAAAACAGAATGCATCTCAATGAGAAAATAGGAAATAAAATAGTTCCTATATGTAGAAAACATGATCTTAATCACAAAAAAAAGAGTCTCCATGAATGAAAACAGAGCTGATCAACAAATTCAGTAAAGTTGTTGTATACAAAATAGAATACAAAATTTCTGTGTGACAATAGTTAACTACCTAAAAAGAAAATTAAGAAAACAATCTAATTTACAATAGCATCAAAAAAGTTAAAACTTAGCTGTAAATTTAACCAAGGATATAAAATACATGTATATTGAAAACTGTAAAATTGTGATTAAACTAATAGAAGAAAGTAAAAATAAATGGAAAGATATCCTATGTTAATGGATTGAAAGAGTTAATATTGTTAAAATGCCCATACTACCCAAAGCAATCTATAGCTTTAATATAATCTCTACCAAAATTTCAAATTCATTTATCACAGAAATTTAAAAAAAAAAATCCTTACATTCTTATAGGATCACAAAAGACCCTGAATGGACAAAGTTGAGCAAAAAGAACATAACTGGATTCACCTCCCTGATTTCACAATGTATTCCAAAGCAATTGTATTCCAAACATCATGATACTGGTATAAAAAAAAAGACAGACTGAGGAATGGAACAAGATAGAAAAGGCAGAAATAAGCCCACAAATTTGTAGTCAATTGATTTTTGACAAAGATGCTGAGAACACACGCTGGGAAAAGGATAGTGTTTTCAATAAACAGTGCTGAGAAAATCAGGTATCCACATAAAGAAGAATGAAAATGGAACTTTATCTTGCACATATACAAAAGTCAACTTAAAAAAGATTAAGTACTTAAATTGAAGACCTGATGCTGTAAAATACTAGAAGAAAATATAGAAGAAATGCTCTACAACATTGGTTTGAATAATGATATTTTGGATATGACCCCAAAAGCACAGCAACAAAAGCAAAAACAAATAGGATCACATTAAGCTAAAATGCTTTGGCACACAAAGAAAACAATTAACAAAGTGAAGAGATAACACACAAAATGAGGGGAAATATTGGCAAACCATTCATTTGAAAATAAGTTATTATCCAAAATATACAAAAAACTTAATTCAATAGCAAAAAAATACAAAAATAACTTGATTTTAAAATCGGCCAGGGACCTGAACAGATATTTCTCAAAAGGAGACATACATACACCCAAAAGATACATGAAAAATGCTTAGCATCAGTAATCAACAGGAAAATAAAGTTAAAACCACAAAGGGATATCACCTCACACCTATAAGAATGGTTTTTATCTAAAAGATCAAAATAACATGTGTTGGAGAGGATGAGGAGAAAAGGAAACTCTTTAATATATTGTTGGTAGCCATGTAACTTAGTACAGCCATTAGGAAAAATAATATGGAAATTCCTCAGAAACAAAAAAATAGAACTACCATACCATTTAGTAATCCCACTCCTGTGTACGTTTCCAAAGAAACTGCAATCAATACATGGAAAGCTTATCTGCATTCCTTTGTTTATTGCTGCACTACTCACCGTAGTCAAGAGATCGAAACAACCTAAAAGTCCGTCAAGAGATGGATAAAGGAGAATGGATAAAGGAGATGTGGTATACACACACAATGGAATACTATTCAGCCTTTAAAAAAGAGGAAAATCCCGTCATTTGTGACAGCATGAATAAAATCTTCAGGACATTATGCTAAATGAAATAAACCAGGCACAGAAAGATAAATATTACAAATTCTCACTAATAAGCGGTATCTAATAAAGTTTCCCTGATAGAAGTAGAGAGTAGAATGATTGTTACCAGAGACTGGGGATATAGGGAGGAAATGAATGGAGCGTTGTTGATCAGAAGGTATGAGGTTTCCCATAGATGGAAGAAATAGGTTTTCAGATCTAGTGCACATCATGGTGGACATAGTCAATAATAATGTATTGTATATTTTAAAATAACTATAGGAAAACATTTCAAATGTCTCATCATAAAAAACTATAGATAAGTAAGCTAATGGATATGTTAATTAGCTTGATTTAATCATGCCATATTGTATACAAATAACCTACCATTACATTGTACTTTATGAAAGCATACAATTATGACTTGTCAATTTTGCTTGTTTTAAACACTAACATTTTCATGGGACTGATACTCATTTTATTCCCCAAATTTTTGGATAGTTACAGCCTCCTAAGGTAAAAATCAATCCTATCTAGAATTCTATTTGTTTAATATGAGTACATATTAACTTACACTGCCTCTAAAACAAAGCTGGTACAATTTGATTTTCTTTACCAAAAATACAATTGAGGCCAGGAGCAGTGGCTCACGCCTGCAATCCCAGCACTTGGGGAAGCTGAGGTGGGCAGATAATGAGGTCAAGAGATTGAGACCATCCTGGGCAACATGGTGAAACCCCGCCTCTACTAAAAATACAAAAATTAGCTGGGTGTGGTGGCATGCACCTGTAGTCCCAGTTACTCGGGAGGCTGAGGCAGGAGAATTGCTTGAACCTGGCAGGTGGAGGTTGTAGTGAGCTGAGTTGCACCACTGCACTCCAGCCTGGCGACAGAGCAAGACTCTGTCAAAAAAGAAAAAAAAAAAAAAGACAAGACAAGACAAGACATACAACTGGGACAGAAGTATAAGACATAGAAGAGTGATTTTGAAGTAATGTGCTAGACTGTCTACAAACTTCGATGTAACTTTGAGTAGATATCGCTTGTAGCAAAAAGGTCAACATAATAATGTGCTTTCCTATTTCTCATTTAATGGATCACTGAATGTGATAACAGGGTGCAGTGTTAATTGGATGTGATGGTCTTAGTGGTGCATTGAAGTTTGCAGGAAAAGGTATGTAATAAAGGTATCTAGTTTTGCCTTGAGACTTACTACTCAGGAAGATACGTGCTTTCTGAGTCTTTTCTAATATAAATGTTTGATTTTTATTTTGTGTGTAAATGTTTGGTATCCAGGATTATATGCTAAACTTTTTATCTTGCTTCTTTATTTTTTCTTAATTTATGCAATGTCTTTATTAAAACCCAAAGAGAAATCAGCACGAGGACCTCTCCTCTGCTAATTCCTTTTGAAATGTATATAATATATATATATGTATATGTTCTTTAAATTACTTCTAGAAGGGCTCACTGGACAGGGAGGTAGGTTCATGATTAATGTGCAAGTGGGGACTCTGTGGAGAACATACTGTTTACCAAACAGACTGAAAAATGTATGCTGAGTTATTGTTATGATAATTATCCTCCATTGAGTTTATCTTGATGTTAAAAAGTAGTAATAAAAAATCTTGAACAGATAGAATAATTATGCTTAACTGTTGTAATCAATATATTAATTTTATAAAATGATTTATATCAAAAATTAATTACAATGATTGAAGTTTAAAACCATTGTGCTAATAATTTTAACTTTTAATAAATGGTATTTAAATCATTATTAAAAGAATATTTTCTGGTTTAACTTTTTTGTATCTTGGTTTGATTCTTATAGGTGTTTAATTTTGTATATAATCAATAATTAATATCTTAATATGGTAAGAATGTATGAAACAAATACATGTTTAGGTGTAGTTTAATTCATTGACAGGAATAATTGTGATTTACTACATGTCTCCAAACTTGCACACATCAGTGCAAGCACATGCACAGGCTGTATTTTATACAACACATGGAAACCACTGTCCATATATGGATTCTATTACTTATCACTAAGTTTATACAAGCTTTATCAAGACTGAGGTGATTGTAACCCAACACTATTCTGTGTACTTTTTACCCAAAATTGTCTGATAATTTTGGATAGAATTCATAAACTAGGAAAGATTACAGTCAATTGCTTTTGACTCCAAACTTTTAAACTAATATTTTAATGATTTGAATATCTTGCTTTGAACTTTCATTGGTCCAATTTTTAAAAAATTCTACGAAGCTCTGTGAGAATATTAGCTGGACAACTGCTAGGAAGATCATGAGATATAATAAATCTGCACTAATGAAGGAAAAAGAAAGTTTTCTACTTCTATCATTAGATTTCTCAAAATCATCATTTGGCTTCTGTAAAGTCTATTGAAAATTCATATTACAGAAAATTGTTATTATGGTATAGTAAAACAAACAAAATAAACTAAAAAGATATTTTGAAAATATTGAAGTACTTTTAAAAGTTAAGCAATGTTATCCTATTATAATCAAACATTTCCACATTTAACATACCATGAGACACACCAGATCAAAACAATGGAAAAAAATACATATTGAAGAAAAACTTAAATTCGCTGCAGCATAATTTTAATCCAGAAAATAATCTGTCCCATTACTTACTTTCAAAGAACAAATACTCACATAACCAAAGAAGAGTATCTGTCTGGATTACCACCACATCTTTCCTTCCTCCTTCCCTTTCTCTTTCTTTCCTTTTTTTCTTTCTGTTGATGTGGTATTTTCATTCCATTTTTTTTCTGTCAGTTTTAATTTCAATACTATATTGTACCCTATTGTTCACTTTTGACCTCTGACAAGTATATGTATCAATAATTAATGCTAAAATGGAAGTGGCAATATGCTAAATACCAGTTTAATTTCATTTTAAAATAATCCTTCCCCGTTTGACTTCAAGAAAGCCAAGTTTCTGAGAGGTGTTGGGAAGATGGCCTGACTTTTCACCTGCATCCAGGTGAAAAGCTGCCACTAAGGGGCTGGGACTAATGGTGCACTCCTAACAAATCTTCAGACTGAAGGTCTCAGAGTGGATAGAGGGAAGATATGGGACCTGGGCTGAAAAAGCACAATGCTGGGATCCCTGCATATGGTTACTACACACCAAGACTCATTCCTGGCCCCCAGTGACTCTGGGAGGACAGGTGAGTTGAACTGGCAAGAAGTAACACACTCTCACCACAGCCCTCTGGAATCCCAGCAGGAGGAGATCCTTTGACCACTATGGACATTCAGACACTGAGTTGGTAAGAAGAGCTGCTTAGATAAGCGGTAGGAGCACAACGTCAGCTGATGTGGAGCCCAGAGGAGTTAGTGCAGGAGCGTTTCTATTGGAGGCTGACCAGAGATGCCCATTCCTCTTGGTTCACATGCTCCCATAGGAGACTTAAGTCCTATGGGAGCTATTGAATCTGAACTTTGCAGGGCTGTCTTGCCAACAGATGGGGCTAGTCTGACCTGAGCTCCCCTTAGTTTGCTGGCCTCTCACAGGGCTCCAGCCTGGCTGTGCCTGCTTGCAGGGCAGCCTAGGATACACTCAGGTCCTGCATCATAGCTCCTGTGCTGGTGGACCTTGCCTGACTGGCAGGTGGAGAACACTAACAAGACAACCCCACTAGCCAAGCACCAGTGTGCCTGCCACCTTCCAACACTGCAGTTTTTCCTGGGCCCACAACGTCTCCCCTCCACCATCATTGCTTTGCTGGTGTGTGTGCACATGGGTGAGTTTTGTCTTCCCTTTTCCATCAACATGCATTTGCGTGTTCATCCTGCCATGTCACTACTGTAGAATGAGTGCGCCCCACTTCCTGCTGTACAGATATAGCAGTCAGAGCCTTGGCAGGCACAGAGCCTGATATTGTTTGGCTCTGTGTTCTCATCCAAATATTATCTTGAATTGTAATATCCATATGTGGAGGTGGGATCTGGTGGAAGGTGACTGGATCATGGGGATGGTTTCCTCCATGCTGTTCTCCTGATAGTGAGGGAGTTCTCAAGAGATCTGCTAGTTTAGAAGTGGCACATGTACCCTAGAACATGAAGTATAATAAAAAAAAGAAAACGAAAAAAATAAATAAATAAAAATGTTTTCATGCTTAAATTGTAAAAAACAAACAAACAAAAAAAGAAGTGGCAGTTTCCCCTGCACTCTCTCTCTCTCCTGCCACCATATGAGATGTCCCTTGCTTCCCCTTCACCTTCCTCCATTATTGTAAGTTTCTTGAGGCCTCCCCAGACATGTGGAACAGTGAGTCAATTAAACCTCCTTTCTTTATAAATCACCAAGTCTCAGGCAGTCATTTATAGCTGTGTGATAAGGCACTAACATAGAGCCAGACAACCCCAACCTGTCAGTGGGAGTGAAACTAGACCCAGAGAACAGCAAGTCATCCTCTCCTCTGAACAACCACCCCTGCCTGTGGCGCACAGAGAGCACACACAGACTGGCACCCACCCATGTCTTGACCCCATGCTACCACCAGCACCAATGCAATTGTGCACTGGGGCCTCCTGACTCCCTGAGCTGTGCTGCATCTGCCACTGTTGTGAACACCTGCATGGAGTCAGGCACCCCAGCACCCACTATCATGCAGCATTACCACTGCTACTTCAGCTGGCAAGTGCAAACGAGGTTGGATTCCTCTACCACCACACTATGAAAGGCTCTGGCTGACCCCACCCATCACAGTGCAGTGACCAGTGGTCTGGGAGCACCTTGGCTCTCTTAAAGCGGTAGATTCCTAACTGTGAAGAGTGAGAGAACAAAGTTTGGGCCCAATTCAAGTCCCACAGAGCTACAGCATGCAGTCCAGGAGTTGGGAGTTGAATATTGGCTCCCTGAAATCTTCCAGAAGTGACGACAGTTGACTGATGACCACCTTATACCACACTCAAACCCCCAAGGTCAGCAAACAGGAAAAAAGAAAAGAAACCCATCCAAAGGTCAGCAACTACAAAAATTGAAGAAACATTAGCCCACAGAAATGAGAAAGAACCAGTGCAAGAACTCTGGCAACTCCAAAAGCCAGAGTGCCTTCTTTCTTCCAAACAACAACAGTTCCCCTCCTGAAAGGGTTCTGAACTCGGCTGAGATGGCTCAAAAGACTGAAATAGAATTCAGAACATGGATAGGAATGGAGAACATTGAGATTCAGAAGTACATTGAAATCCAATCCAAAGAAATTAAGAGTCACAATAAAACAATACAGATGCTGACAGATAAAATAGCCAGTATAGAAAACACTGTAACTGACCTGATAGAGTTGAAAAACACACTACAATAATTTATTAATGGCATCACAAGTATTAGTAACAGATTAGAGCAAGCTGAGAAAAGAATCTCAGAGTTTGGAGACTGGCTTTCTGTAATAAGACAGACAAGAATAGAAATAAACAATTAAAAATGAACAAAACGTCCAAGAAATATGGGATTATGTAAAGAGACAAAATCTATGTCTAGTATATTGACTTTGGAAATAAAAGATATCATTCTATTTATAGCATTCTGTTTTTAATAGTGGTATTTTCATTGACAAAATATAATTCTTGATGGCTGAAAATTTTAAATCCTAGAAAATACAGCATTCCTACATGCAATGTTAACATTGTTTATGAACAGTTGTTGGTCAAAGATTCATTTGATGAATCTGATTTTTCCAGAATAGATGATTGTGATGATTCATACAATTTTGATGTTAATTATGTTTAGAAATAGCTCTGAGAAAAGTTTTTATATTTAACTTTTTTATATTTTATTTTCAAATTGAAAATCAAATTTGCTTCAGCCTCAGAGAGCATGTTCATGTAAAATCAAATGAGCGCTGGCAGCAAGCTGTACCTTCTTTTCTAAATGAAAAGGGTTAAAGAAAAAGAAATTCTAAGACAGAATTCATATCCAGCCAAACTAACCTTCATAAGCGAAGGAGAAATAAGATGTTTTTCAGACAGGCAAATCTGAGGGAATCCATTACCACCAAATCTGCCTTACAAGAGCTCCTGAAGGAAGCACTAAATGAAAAGGAAGGACCATTACCAGCCATCAAAGAAACACACTTAAGTACACATACCAATGACACTGTAAAGCAACCACACAAAACAAGTCAACATAATAACCAGTTCACAGCATGATGACAGGATCAAATCCACTCATACCAATACTCACCTTGAATGTAAATGGGCTAAATGCCCCCTGTTAAAAGATACAGAGTGGCAGGCTAGATAAAGATCCAAGACCCATTGACAAGCTGTCTCTAAGAGACCCATCTCACATGTGATGACAGTCCTGGGCTCAAAATAAAGGGATGGAGAAAAATCTACCAAGCAAACCGCAAACAGAAAAAAGCAGGGATTGCAATCCTAATTTCAGACAAAACAGACTTCCAATCAACAAAACTGAAAAGAAAAGGACAACACTACATCATTTTAAAGGGTTCAATTCAACAAGAAGATCTAATTATTCTAAATATATATGCACCTAACACAGAACCACTCAGGTTCACGAAGCAAGCTCTTTAGAGACCTTCAAAGAGACTTAGACTCCCAAACAATAATATTGGGAGACTTCAACTCTGCACTGACAGTATTAGACAGATCATTGAGGAGGAAGATTGACAAGGATATGCAGACTCTAAACTCAGCATTAGAACAAATAGGCCTGATAGACATCTACAGAAATCTCCACCGATAAACAAAAGTATATACGTTCCTCTCATCACCACATGGCACATATTCTGAAATGAACTACATAATCAGACACAAAACCCTCCTCAGCAAATGTAAAATAACTGAAATCATAACAACTACTTTCTTGGACAACAACACAATAAAATTAGTGATAAAACTAAGAAAATCACGCAAAACTATACAATTACAGAGAAACTGAATAACCTGTGCCTGAGAGACTTTTGGGTAAATAATGAAATTTAAAGCAGAAATCAATAAGTTCTTTAAAACGATGAGAACAAAGATGAGACATAACAGAATCTCTGGGACACAAAGAAGACACTGTTAAGAGAGAAATGTATAGCACAAAGGCCCACATGAGAAAGTGAGAAAGATTTCAAATCAACAACCTAACATCACAACTAAAAGATGTAGAAAATCAAGTGGAAACCAATCCCAAAGCCGGCAGGAGCTAAGAAATGCCAAAAGCAGAGCTAAACAGAAAGAAATTAAGACACAAAAGATCATTCAAAAGATTGACAAATCCAGAAACTGTTTTTTAATCACTAAAATAAATAGACTGATAGCTAGATTACTAAGAAAGAAAAGAGAGAAGATTCAAATAAACACAATTAGAAACAACAAAGGGAATATTACCACTGATCCTGCAGAAATATACATAGCCATCAGATAATATTATGAACACCTCTGTGCACACAACTAGAACATCTAGGAAAAAATGTGGTTAAATTTGCAGACACATACACTTTTCCAAGACTGAACTAGGAAGAAAGTGAATCCCTGAACTGACAGTAATAAGCATCAAAACTGTAATAAATAGCCTATTAAAAGTAATAAATAGCCTAACAACAACAACAACAACAACAACAACAAAGCCCAGGACCAGAGAGATACACAGCCAAATTCTATCGGATATATAAAGAAGAGCTGGTATCATTTCTACTGAAACAATTCAGGAGTAAATGGTTCCACAAGGCTACTATCATATTGATAGCAAAACCTGGCAGAGACAGAACACAAAAAAGGAAACTTCTGGCCAATATCTTTGATGAACATTGATGCAAAAATCCACAACAAAATACTGGCAAACCAAATTCAGCAGCACATCAAAAAGTTTACCCACCACTATCAAATATGTTTTATCTCTGGAATGAAAGTTTTGTTGATTACATGCAAATCAATAAATGTGATTCATTACATAAATAGGACTAAAGACAAAAACCATATTATGATTATCTCAGTAGGTGCAGAAAAGGTTTTCAATAAAATTCAACACTGCTTCATGTTATAAACTTTCAATTAACTATATATTGAAGGAACATATCTTAAATATTAAGGGCCATCTGTGATAAACCCATAGCCAACATATTGAATGTGCAACATCTCCAAACATTCCTCTTGAAAATTGGCACAAGACAGGATTCCCCCTCTTGCTACTCCTATTCAACATAGTATTGGCAGTCCTGGCCAGAACAATCAGGCAACATAAATAAATAAAGGGCATCCAAATAGCAACAGAGGAAGTCAAACTATCCCTGTTTGCAGACGACATGATCCTATATTTAGTAAACCCCACGGTCTCATCTCAAAAGATCCTAAAGCTGATAGACAACTCAGCAAAGTCTCCGGATACAAAATCAACGTATGAAAATTACCAGCATCCTTACACACCAACAACAGTCAGGTAGAGAGCCAAATCAGAAATGCAATTCCATTCACAATTGCCACAAAAAATAAATGAATAAAATACCAAATAATACAATTAACCAAGAAAGTGAAAGATTTCTACTAGGAGACCTATAAAGCACTGCACAAAGAAATCAGAGGTGACACAAACAAACGGAAAAATATGCTTATGGATGAGAAGAATCAATATCATTAAAATGGCAAAACTGCCTAAAGCAATTTATGGATTCAATGTTATTCCTATCAAACTGTCAAAGAGATTCTTCACAGAAATAGAAAAAAATATTTAAAATTCATATGGAATCAAAATGATCAAGGTAACCCTAAGCCAAAAGTACAAAGCTGGAGGTACCATGTTAGCCAACTACAGGGCTATAGTAACCAAAACAGTGTGATACTTGTATAAAAACAGACACAGAATTGTAGACATATGGAGCAAAATAGAGAGCCCAGAAATAAGGCTTTACACCTACAGCTATCTGATATTTAACAAAGCTAACACAAACAAGCAATGGAGAACAGGGTCCCTGTTCAATAAATGGTACTAGGGTAACTGGCTAGCCATATGCAGAAGATTAAACCTTGACACTGTTCTTATACCATATACAAAAATCAATCCAAGATGAATTAAAGACTTAAATGTAAAACCCAAAATTGTAAAAACACTGGAAGAGAACCTAGGCAATACTATTCTGGACCACAGAAATAGGTAAACGTTTCATGATGAAGATGCCAAAAGCAATTGCTACAAAAGAAGATATTGACAAATGGGATCTAATTCAACTACAGAGCTTCCACACAGCAAAAGATACGATCAACAGACAACCTAGAGAATGGAAGAAAAAATTTTTGCAAACTGTGCATTTGACGAAGTTCTAATATCCAGCATGTATTAGGAACTTAAACAGATTTACAAGAATAATAAAACATACAACCACATTAGAAAACAGACAAAGGACCTGAACACTTTTCAAAAGAAAACATACATGCAACCAACAACCACACGAAGAAAAGCTCAATATCACTGATCACTGATCATTGGATAAATGCAAATCAAAGCCACAATGAGATACCATCTCACACCAGTCATAATGGCCATTAATAAAAAGTCAAAAAATAACAGGTGTTGACGAGGTTGCGGAGAAAAGTGAACACTTACACACTGTTGATGGAAATGTAAATTAGTTCAACTATTTTGGAAAACAATGTGGTGATTCCTTAGAGACTTAAAAACAGAACTACCATTTGAACTAGCAATCGCATTACTGGAATGTACCCAAAGAAACATAAATATAAATATAAATAGTTCTATCATAAGGACACATACACGTATATGTTCACTGTAGCGCCATTCACAACAGTGAAGACATGGAGTCAACCTAAATGTCCATCAATTGTAGACTGGATGAAGAAAATGTGGTACATACACACCATGGAATAATACTATGTAGTCATAAAAAAGAACAAGATCATGTTCTTAGCAGAAACACGGATGGAGATGGAAGTCATTCTCCTTAGCAGACTAAGGCAGGAACAGAAAACCAAATACCACATCTTTTCACTTACAAGTGGGAGCTAAATGATGAGAACTCATGGACACATAGAGGGAAATAACAGACACTGGGGCCTATTAGATGGTGGAGGATGGGAAGAAGGAGGCGGTCAGGGAAAATAACTAATGGGTACTATGATTAATAATTGGGTGATGAAATAATCTGTGCAACAAACCCCATGACACAAGTTTACCTGTGTAACAAACCTACATGTCTACCCCTGAACTTAAAATAAAAGCTAAAAAAGAAGAAAACTTTAACGTCATTAATATAAATTGACAGCCATTTTCATTCATTATGAAATAGGAGGTAACACAAAATATAAATTAAAGAGAAATCAAATATTATCAAATTAAATCTATCAGCCATTGCTTAAAAAAAAAGAAAGGCAAGAGTCTTTATCTTCTTAAGGATATTGTTTAAGTAGATGTTACAAATCAAAGTAAAAATTAGGGGAAAAAACTTACAATGAGGAAGATCAAATGAAAAACTAACAAGTATAAAATTAATATATCTTCATTTAACCCATTTTCATGTGTTTTATTTCTTGCAATTGTTCCTAAGAATGTATGGGTGCTAAATATTGTGGGTATTAAAGGGAGGTAGATAAGGTAAAATTAACCCCTACTTAATACTATTTCAGTTAGTATTGAGCAAACCGAATATATTTCATGACAGTCATTGATTAATTCTACCCTACTCCTAGTTTCTACTTTTTTGTGTGTACATGACATTCAGAGGCAATGCGTACTAAATAAAGACAGATCCAGACTCCTACATTTTCAACACAAGTTTAGAGGCCAACTATCCTCAACATGATTTATTTATTTAAAGAGTATGTTCAGCATGGATGAATTCCAGAGCATGCGGTATTTTGCTCTTTGTTGATAAAAAGTATTTCTGGACAAACAACTTACTTTTCTAGCATTTGTTTATATTGACTGAATTGCTGGGATTCCAGATTTACACTAAAGCAATCACTGCTAGTGGTGAGTCCACTTTATGTCCTATTTCTTCATGACTAAGTTTAATAGTTTGTGTGTTTCCTTTCTGAATATGTCAGATATATCATGGCCAAAACATGTTTTTCTAATATCGTTATTCATGCTAAACTTCACATCTGTCACAATTGTGAGTTTGTAATAGCTATTATAACTAACAAAAAACACTTTGAAAATTAACATTTCCCTGTGTTTCCTGTTTCCTGACTTCTTTTAATGCAATCTTTTTGCCCATAAATTCAAATAAAGCACAGTATATTCTACTTGTGAGTTCATAAGTCGAGCATCATATTTTTAAAGCTATTTTACATAGGCAAGTTTTGTCAAATAATATTTAAATTGAGGTATTTACTGTGAGTCTGTTACGGGACAGTTGACAAGGTTGCTTGATTCATCTAGCAGTTTTGAATATAAGATGCTATTGCTGAAAGCATACACACTCAAACAAAGGCACATGGGAAAACAGAACAGTATATTTATAATTATAAGCAATATAGAAAGTTATCAGTCTGATATTTCTTCTCATTCCATTCCAGAATGTACCATAGTTGAAAATGAAATTCTGAGATATACTCTGAGCTTTGAAGAGAGAATTGCTCGATTTTTAGCAGTTACAGTGTTTGCCAATGAAAGATTTATATAATTTAATTATTTCAACTTAAGTGCCTAGTAATAGGGGTGGGAGGTGTTAAGGCGGGTAGTAGGAATTAATACCTGTAGTCTTTTTGGCCAATATGGTGATACCCCATCTCTACTAAAAATTCAAAAATTAGCTGGGCATGGTGGCGGGTGCCTATACTCCCAGCTACTCAGGAGTCTGAGGCGGGAGAATTGCTTGAACCTGGGAGGTGGAGGTTGCAGTGAGCCGAGATTGCGCCACTGCGCTCTAGCCTGGCGACACAGCGAGACTGTCTCAAAATAAAAAAGGCCAGGGGGCCCAGAAGTAGTGGCTCATACCTGTAGTCCCAGCAATTTGAGAGGCCAAGGCAGGAAGATCACATGAACCTAGAAGTTTGAGGCCAGCCCGGGCAACACAGGAAGATCCCATTTCTACACACACACACACACAATTACCCACGCATGGGGGCATGCACCTGAAGTCCCAGCTATTTGAGAGGCTGAGACTGGAGGATCGCTTAGGCCAGCAAGATTAAGGCTGCACTGAGCTGTCGTCGCCCCACTGCATTCCAGTGTGGATGAGAGAACAAGATTTTTTTTTTTTTGAGACAGAGTCTCGCTCTGTCTCCCAGGCTGGAGTGCAGTGGCCTGATCTCAGCTCACTGCAAGCTCCGCCTCCCGGGTTTAAGCCCTTCTTCTGCCTCTGCCTCCCGAGTAGCTGGGACTACAGGCGCCCGCCACCTCGCCCGGCTAGTTTTTTGTATTTTTAGTAGAGACAGGCTTTCACCGTGTTAGCCAGGATGTTCTCAATCTCCTGACCTCGTGATCTGCCCGTCTCGGCCTCCCAAAGTGCTGGGATTACAGGCTTGAGCCACCGCGCCCGGCCTACCTGTCGTCTTTTTAAAACTTTGTTCTTTTCTTTTTTTTTGAGATAGAGTCTTACCTCATTCTGTCACCCAGGCTGAAGTACCGTGGTGAAATCTCGGCTCACTGCAGCCCAGCCTCTGGGGTTCAAGGGATTCTCGTGCCTCCGCCTCTCGAATAGCTGGAATTACACGCGTGTGTCACCAGACCCAGCTAATGTTTTATATTTTTTAGTAGAGACAGGGCTTCACCATGTTGGCCAGGCTGGTCTCAAACTCCTGGCCTCAAGTGATCCAACTACCTCAGCCTCCCAAAGTGCTGGTATTACAGGCTTGAGCCACCATGCCTGGCCTAAATTTGTTATAACAGAATGTATTTTATTCTACTAAAATCCCACCTCCTGCTCAAAGGAAAATGGATTTATCATACAATAATATATATTCAAAACAATCGTTTGGGCCATGTTTATTTGGAAATTAGGTACTGTGTATTAAAAGACGCATGTTTATGTTCTTTGTTCTCTCTTTAATGTTCTCTGCTACTTGATATTGAGCAACTTGCTGACCATGGTATCTCTCTCATCGTCTTTTGAAATTCCTTCTCCCTTGAGACTAGACAGTTATAAAACCTTGTATTACTTAGAAATGTTTGGTTTTAATGGAAACCCAAAACGTACTTGCTTCAGTTAATTTGTTTTAAAATAATTTATTGACATATAACCAAAAATGCTGGTTTCAGAAAGACTAAACTCCCAATGATGTTCTGAGGGTTCTTATATTGTCATTCTCAGCTTGGTTTATCAGCTCATCAAAGCGATACATACTTTTTTAAAAACTGTGGTACTTGGAAGGCTGAGGCACAAGAATCGTTTGAAGCCAGGAGGCGAAGGTTGCAGTGATCTGAGATCCCACCACCGCACTCCAGCCTGAATGACAGAGTGAGACTGTCTCAAAAAATAAAATAAAATAATGAAAACTGGAGTAACAAGTCTCTGGTAAAATGTTGACCCAGTTTTGGTCAATTTCTGAAACAGATTGGAGTTTGGACTATTCTGGTTGACCATGCCCATATTTTATTTCACCATTTCACTAAAGATAATGCAGATAAACAAGCATATCACATGAGATAGAAGTACAAAGGAATGAGGAGTCAAGCATTGAATAGTATTATTTAGCTATTTCTGCCTAATGAAATATTCTAAAACTAGTTAGTTTAAAACAATGAACATTTATTATTTGTGTTAAGTCTATAGTCATCTGGGTGATTCTACTGATAGCTGGATTCACCCTATATTAACTGTGCTTGTTCTTATGTCTGCAGTTATCTGTTGTGGGTTGAGTGCACCTGGATCACATAAGATGACCTTGGCTGTTATGACTCGGCTGTGCTCCAAATTCTATCGCATTCTGCAACAAAAAAATGTAGACTTGTTCTCATGGCGGAGAAAAGGTTTCAAAGCAGAGAGTGGCAAAAACAGAAGCCTTTCAGGTCTAGGTTCGGAAATTGCTTGTCATATCTACTGATATGTCATACTACATATTATACTGACCAGGCCAGGCCATCCCAGATTCAAAGATGAAGAAATAGACTTTGCCTCTTAATGGAGGCACTACAAACTTATAATGCAAAGGGCATAGATAGAAGTAGTGGAAAATTAGGAACATTATTACAATTAACCTGAAACACCAAGAAAAGGAGAAGGTAAAGCTGGGCAGGATAAATAAATTTAAAAAGATGTCTTTACTGCTGACTTTAAATGTGGACTGTGGCTTTTGTGGTTAAGACCCCACTTAAGCTTTTGGCTTAAGGCTCATGCCAAACTCAGCTATATAAAGTCCCACAATTCTTCCAACAAACATAATGGCTTCTCAAAGATAATAAAGCAGTATCCTATTTCCCATTAGTTTTATCTTTCTTGCCTGTATCTTCCTCAAGAGTCCTATTCGGAATGTTTATTTTCAGAGAAGTTGTGGGTGTTTCTGTGCTACATGCCATTAAAATCAAAACCCAACTCTGATTTCTAACTTTGGCTGAAATATTAATCCCACTTGTCTAGACTCTATAATTTATCTAGGGCATTTGCAAGGTGACTTTTAGTTCTCAAATAACTCAACAAATAATGTATTTATTTTGTTCCTTTTTTTCCAAAGAAAAAAAGGAACTTTCCAAATTAGCATCTAAGTAAATTGGAGACACATTTGGAAGGGCTGGCCTACCAACACTTTTAGTCAAACATAAAATAGGCGACCACTATTATATGGGAGAATGTGAACAATAGCTCCGGGGTGAAGAAATCTTCCTCAATATGACTGAAAATACACTTAGTGCCAGAGAAGTCTAGGCACGAGGTCAGATCCAAAGGGCAAATATTTTAAATTAATGAAATGTCTTTCTTTTACATCAAGCTTGTACAACCTGTGACCCAATGTGGCCCAGGACGCCTTTGAATGTCGTCCAACACAAATTTGTAAAATTTCTTAAAACATTATGAAATTGTTTGCAGTTTATTTTATTTTATTATTTTTTTTAGCTCATCAGCTATAATTAGTGTTAATGTGTTTTATGTGTGACCCAAGACAATTCTTCTTCAACTGTGACCAGGGAGCCCAAAAGATTGGACACTCCTGTTTTACATCAATGTTAACAAGTTATTAAATTAGGGCATTGATAGGTATCAGAAGGTTTTTTATTTTATGATATTATTTTATGTACCCAAATTTATATATTTTCAATGATTCCAAAAGTGTGATGCCATTAATATTCTTACATATGTACTAAATACTAATTTTAAAATAAAGAAAATTTATTTCAACATATCAATGTATTACTGCTTTGAATGAAATAGTGTTATGATGAATTAATTATGTTTTATGGACTAATATGCATTTTCACCATTTTAAAAGAATATTAAGAAAATTCATTAATGAATTCATTAGGAGAGGGTGATATCTTAAAGGCTATGTTAATTCTGACTTCTGCTTTAATGTTTGCAAAGAAATTAAATATTTTATTTATATGAATATCCAGAAATACAAAAGAAAATGTTAATATATTCATTTTTTAATGTTGTGGTTTGTGTTTAATTCAACAAGCAAATATTATTTATAACATTTACATTCATTCAGCATAACATTTCAACTCTGTGTTAATAGCATTTTTCCTTCTGGGGAGGATTAATTAGTAAAACTTGAGAAACATATACCATAAAAGAAGACCTGTGCAGTTTTCTTGTTTTAATTCAGTCATAATAGCATTATCCAAACAGATTACCATTTTCCTTATAGAAGACTGAAATCAGCCTCTAAAATGATGTCTTGAATGATAGTTCTTTACCAGGGTGTTAGCCAGTGTGTAAAGGACGATGACCTCATTCTCTCCTTTGACAAAATGGAAGCTCTTAGAGCAGAAAACAGCACCACAAATAAGTCATTTTATGGAGGTCTTACTTTACTCTCTACCCATATAATTCTATAAAGTACAGGAGTAATTTACTTTGTAGAATAAATTTGCATACCCAAAGATTCAGGTCCATAAATATATTAAATAATGTTTACATTTTTTCACTGAGGCATAAATGGTCAATTGTATTAAAAGCAGACACAACCAGAAACTTTCTCCCAAAAAATAAAATAAATTACCTAACTCATGAAACCCAAAATATAACACAAAATAATTAATGTGGAAATAATTAAAGAAAACCAAATTCAAAGATTTAAATATAAAATTACTGATTATTTCTTATATAATTTAATTTATTGTCCATATATGTACATTATATTTTAAATTCTAATTTAGTTTTCTGAAAGTATGTTTTTATATTCTTGAATACAGCTGGAAATTAGAGAGCACT
>NW_016805314.1:159927-194797 GCF_001698545.2 Rhinopithecus bieti | reverse complement strand
CTCAGCTATATAAAGTCCCACAATTCTTCCAACAAACATAATGGCTTCTCAAAGATAATAAAGCAGTATCCTATTTCCCATTAGTTTTATCTTTCTTGCCTGTATCTTCCTCAAGAGTCCTATTCGGAATGTTTATTTTTCAGAGAAGTTGTGGGTGTTTCTGTGCTACATGCCATTAAAAATCAAAACCCAACTCTGATTTCTAACTTTGGCTGAAATATTAATCCCACTTGTCTAGACTCTATAATTTATCTAGGGCATTTGCAAGGTGACTTTTTAGTTCTCAAATAACTCAACAAATAATGTATTTATTTTGTTCCTTTTTTTCCAAAGAAAAAAAGGAACTTTCCAAATTAGCATCTAAGTAAATTGGAGACACATTTGGAAGGGCTGGCCTACCAACACTTTTTAGTCAAACATAAAATAGGCGACCACTATTATATGGGAGAATGTGAACAATAGCTCCGGGGTGAAGAAATCTTCCTCAATATGACTGAAAATACACTTAGTGCCAGAGAAGTCTAGGCACGAGGTCAGATCCAAAGGGCAAATATTTTAAATTAATGAAATGTCTTTCTTTTACATCAAGCTTGTACAACCTGTGACCCAATGTGGCCCAGGACGCCTTTGAATGTCGTCCAACACAAATTTGTAAAATTTCTTAAAACATTATGAAATTGTTTGCAGTTTATTTTATTTTTATTATTTTTTTTAGCTCATCAGCTATAATTAGTGTTAATGTGTTTTATGTGTGACCCAAGACAATTCTTCTTCAACTGTGACCAGGGAGCCCAAAAGATTGGACACTCCTGTTTTACATCAATGTTAACAAGTTATTAAATTAGGGCATTGATAGGTATCAGAAGGTTTTTTATTTTATGATATTATTTTATGTACCCAAATTTATATATTTTCAATGATTCCAAAAGTGTGATGCCATTAATATTCTTACATATGTACTAAATACTAATTTTAAAAATAAAGAAAATTTATTTCAACATATCAATGTATTACTGCTTTGAATGAAATAGTGTTATGATGAATTAATTATGTTTTTATGGACTAATATGCATTTTTCACCATTTTAAAAGAATATTAAGAAAAATTCATTAATGAATTCATTAGGAGAGGGTGATATCTTAAAGGCTATGTTAATTCTGACTTCTGCTTTAATGTTTGCAAAGAAATTAAATATTTTATTTATATGAATATCCAGAAATACAAAAGAAAATGTTAATATATTCATTTTTTAATGTTGTGGTTTGTGTTTAATTCAACAAGCAAATATTATTTATAACATTTACATTCATTCAGCATAACATTTCAACTCTGTGTTAATAGCATTTTTCCTTCTGGGGAGGATTAATTAGTAAAACTTGAGAAACATATACCATAAAAGAAGACCTGTGCAGTTTTCTTGTTTTAATTCAGTCATAATAGCATTATCCAAACAGATTACCATTTTCCTTATAGAAGACTGAAATCAGCCTCTAAAATGATGTCTTGAATGATAGTTCTTTACCAGGGTGTTAGCCAGTGTGTAAAGGACGATGACCTCATTCTCTCCTTTGACAAAATGGAAGCTCTTAGAGCAGAAAACAGCACCACAAATAAGTCATTTTATGGAGGTCTTACTTTACTCTCTACCCATATAATTCTATAAAGTACAGGAGTAATTTACTTTGTAGAATAAATTTGCATACCCAAAGATTCAGGTCCATAAATATATTAAATAATGTTTACATTTTTTCACTGAGGCATAAATGGTCAATTGTATTAAAAGCAGACACAACCAGAAACTTTCTCCCAAAAAATAAAATAAATTACCTAACTCATGAAACCCAAAATATAACACAAAATAATTAATGTGGAAATAATTAAAGAAAACCAAATTCAAAGATTTAAATATAAAATTACTGATTATTTCTTATATAATTTAATTTATTGTCCATATATGTACATTATATTTTAAATTCTAATTTAGTTTTCTGAAAGTATGTTTTATATTCTTGAATACAGCTGGAAATTAGAGAGCACTGCCATGTTTACAAATATATTCTGCTTTGGAAAAGGCACAAGATTCTACATAATCCAAAAACAGGAAGTCTTGCATCCATTTTCTGGATAGTTCAGCTGAATACAGATTTGCTTTTATTTTTGAGGGTAACCCTTTCATAAACTAGATAGACTTTAATTTCACCTGTGATATATGTGGATGGAACCTAGAGGCATATTATATGTAAGGCTGAAATTACTACTGCATGATAAACTACCAGAGAAATGTATTCATTCTTTCTAGCTACTAATTTATTACTCAATATACTGAATAAGCAATGTATTAAATTGAGCTCTGTGAGCTTTCTTTCCTCTTGGTCTTCCAATTAACAAGTTGGCAACCGCTCAAACTCTTATCTGACTCACTATGACACAAAATCCAACATTGTATAGTAGGGATATATTGACTTTTATATTTTTACTTTTGATTAAAATTTGAAAATTTATCATGCAATATTGTTGTTTGGGGATAGAAAAGAGTTTAAAGTATTCCTGGATGGGAAAAAAAAGTGTTAATTGAATGCTTATTGATTAGTTTATTTAAAACCATTCATGATAAGAAATCATCAGAATAAGCATGCTTTACTTTACCTTGAAATAAAATTAATTTCATTTTAAACTATTTTAATGCCCCTTAATATTGAATATGCTATGCTGAGATAAGTAAAGTGGTATTTATTCACCATTTCTGAGGCAAGTTTAAGCAAAATTGAAAATGTTAATTGCACCTGATTTGACCACTGCTAAGATGATTAGTTTTTCTTATCATATGGACATAATTTTAATATTTACTTTTGGAATATGAATAGAAAAATGAGGAGAAAGGATGAGCAAGAAAGGCAGGATGAAGAGACAAAGGAGGTTAGTAGGGAGCAGAAAGAGGAGAAAGAACTGTAAGAAGGAATTGTTACGGTTTAAAATACATAAATTAGCTATTAATTCATCACTAACACTAAGCCTATACAACATGGCAGTAAGTTGTACATTAAAATTAGAAAGTTAATTTTGATGTATAGAGGGTTGTTCTCGATTGACACCTGAAATGGCTATTTTGACACTTAAGATTTTCTAGTTTGTGGGGCTTTAAAATATTTTCCATGTTTTTTTTTTTGTTGTGGAAAATCCATATAAAAAAATTTGCCATCTTACCCATTTTTAAGTATACAGCTTGGTGGTATTAAATACATCCATAATGTTGTGCACCCACCACCACCATGTATCTCCAACTCTTCATAGTGTAAAGTGGAAACTCTGTACCCTTGAATCAATAACTCCTCATTCTCTCCTCCCCTGGAGCCTGGTACCCACCATTCCACTTTCTTTCTGTATGATTTTGACTATTCTAAATATCTTATGTAAGTGGAATTAACAGTATTTGTCTTTCTGTGACTGGCTTATTTCACTTAGCTATGATTTGTTTTTAGTTCAGCAAATGTTTAGGTTATCTACAGAAGTTCTGTCTTAGTGATCCAGTTTACACATGCATATGCAATGGAAGTGAAAAACTAGTCAATTGTTAAGCTAATTTATTTCCAAACTATTTTCACAATTTAATTTGACTATGTTATTTTTAAATGTTCCAGAGTTTTCATCTCCAATTCACTTGTAATAAGCAAATGTAATATTATATCTATGTCACTAGAGAGAGAACTTGATATAAATATTTTTGCAGGACCTATATAAAATGTTCTAGGTCCTGCAAAAATATATGTGGTGTGGTGCATACTTAGAAAATATAAATGCATATGTTTAGTTACACTGATATATGGACATTTTTATTATTATTTATTCAGAATTGAGATTATTCTGACTTTTCAACTTTTTTGTGATAAGTGTCAAAATAATTCAAATAACAAGTCAATGAGATTATTTTACATTGTAGACACTGTGTGAGTCCTATGAAGGTTTTCATCCTGCCAAATAATAAAGACAGACTGCCTAACGTACATACTCAATCTAGAAATAAAACTGAACACTTTGCAAAATAACATGGAAGATAATTTGTGTTCTTAAAAAATTACCAAGATTCATTTTCTTCCCTACTGTGCCACTATTTCATGACTTCCCACAGCTTTGAGATTTTTCTGGAGAAAGCTCCTACTCAAGTATATTTGAATCATAGGTAAAGCTTTTATTGTTTTCTCATTTTGAGCTTTTAAGACACTATATTTGAACTCTGTTTTTTGCCAAAAGTAACAAAACATGTGGCTTGTTAGGTTATCTAGACCAAGTAAAACTTCAAATGCAACAAATGGAACAACAATAAAAATAATAATCTACCAATACTTTAAGTTTCTATTAGTTGTTCTTCCTATTACAACTTCGGACATGTGCATTGGTTAGCCATGGCTTTCATCAAAGGCAGTTATAAACATCCATTCCACCATGACACTACACAATCTGGGGAAGGGGATAATAAAGCTTTCAGGTCACGTATGCTGTGCAGTGATTCATACTTTACATTATAATTTCACTGGAGACTGGAATATTTGTGACTAAATCTAACCTGACGCAAAAGCTAACCGTAATACTAACTTTATATACAATATACTATTACTCGGTCATAAAAAAGAATACAATTATGTCTTTCACAGCAACAGGGATGGAACAGGAAGCCATTATCTTTAGTGAAATGACTGAGAAAGAAAAAGTTTTAAAAATGTGTGTTCCTAACTAGAAGTGAAAACGAAACAGTGGATACATACAGACATACAGAGTGGAATAATAGACATTGGGGACTCCAAAATGCTGGAGAGTGGGAGGGAGGCAAGGGATAACATCCTACCTATTGGGTACAATGCACACTATTCAGGTGATGGGTACACTAAAAGCCCAAATTTCACCGCTATGCAATATATTCATGTATCACAACTGAACTTGTACCCCTAAATCCATAAAATAAATAATTTTGAAAATAGAAAATTAAATTAAATTGTATAAATTTAAACTCATACATCAATTTCTAAGAACAAGTGAACCAACATTTCTGAAAATAAATAAAAATTGTTATTGCTTTTACATTTAGAATATTTTAAAGAGGTATCAAAATATACAAAATGTGAATTATTATTATATCTGTTGGGTGTATACCAATGTAACCTTCAAAGCAGCAAACCCCAGTTTATCAGAAGTTTATGGTGTCTCCTAAACTAGGGTTTGCTCAGATCAGAAATTTAGATTTCCCTACTGTGTAACAGCATAATATATAAAACCTATGCAATGGAAAAGGAAATAAAGTATAAAACAATATATATTTTAATAGATTATCTCTTTTACAATATGGATTATACATACCATCTAAGAGAAGTGGGGTTTCTCCCTACTAAGGGCTACTCACATGTATATAACATCTAGTCTTCTGCTTTCCCCAAAGCAAGTATCAATGAATACTTATATCTGAAGATTTGTATTCATATTATTTCTGCAAATCAAATAATTAAGTTCTACTTATTCACATTTTTATTTCTCCAAAGAAATCTGAAACTCATTTGGAAAATACATTGTGTTTTTTTCTGCATTATTCAATAACAACTCGGAGTAAAATATTTATTTTTAATATATGAAAATTATTGCATGCGTACTTATGGATACTATGGGCTTTCCAAGTAGGTACCATGTCTTGCTCATCAAATTATTACCACAGTGCCTATTCCAATGCCTGACACAAAGTAGAGACTCAATAAATATTCCAAGAAAAAAAGTAAATTTCAGCTATTAGTTTCCAGGATGGTAACTAGTTTTTCTATACACTAATTCTGATTCTGCAGGCTGGTATGGAGATTATATAAATGCAGATATATGAATTATAGTATAGGCATAAATAAATAATGCCACCTTTTCCCTAGGGGAAAGTTTATAATGATTTTGGTTAAACAAGGATTATGAGCCTTTTAAATTACTTGCAATTAAGAATCAGAACACACCCTTGTCTTATGGCTCTTTTAGAAAAATATTCTCTAAGAATTTCAGTACAGTCCAGGCTGTAATTATAATTTACAATTACAACTGACAATTACAAGATAGTCATAAGAGTAAAGCTATTCCCTCTTTCAATTCAACTAAATTATAAGTGGATTCTACTCCAAAATTCATATTGAAAAATAATGTAGGCCAGGCGCGGTGGCTCAAGCCTGTAATCCCAGCACTTTGGGAGGCCGAGACGGGCAGATCACGAGGTCAGGAGATCGAGACCATCCTGGCTAACACGGTGAAACCCCATCTCTACTAAAATACAAAAAACTAGCCGGGCGAGGTGGCGGGCGCCTGTAGTCCCAGCTACTCGGGAGGCTGAGGCAGGAGAATGGCCTACACCTGGGAGGCGGAGCTTGCAGTGAGCTGAGATCCGGCCACTGCACTCCAGCCTGGGCGACAGAGCGAGACTCCGTCTCAACAAAAAAAAAAAAAAAAAAAAAAAAAAAAAAAAAAAAAAAAGAAAATAATGTAAATTCAAAATAACTTTCTCCATTAATTTATTCTATAGGCACTCTGTTATGATTCTAAATAAACGATAACAAAGTATACAATGATCCCATCTTAATAGAGATATAAATCTATTTTTTCCTAATAAATATTATACTTGGCCAATAGTATTTCTGACCATGGCAGAGTGTGCTTTCCATAGATAGCCACAACGATGCCTTCCAACTCACGTAATCATCTCCTTGAACCTGGAAACATGGTGAAAGTGACTCCACAACTCTTCTTGAATTATATTAATGCCACACACATCTGTTTTGTTTCTGAGGATGCTCCCACTTGGAATACAGTCACTACGTTGCAAGCAAACTAAAATTAGCCCTCATGGATAGTGGATGTTTCAGCTGACATCCCAGCAGAGGTTCCAGCTGACATTTAGCATCAACCCTTATTTATATGAGAAAAGTCATCCCTTTCCCCAGCCATAAAATCACCTCTAACCTTCATGTCTTTCCAGCTGAAACCCATACTCTGTGGAAAACAACTAAACTCATCTCTGTACTGAACAAGAAGGCCTTAAAATTCCCCTCAACTTGACTAATCTCAGACAGGTTTCTTTCTGACTGCAGATCCATGACCTTTCTTTTTTAGAGCATTTACTTAAGAAAACTTGCAATTAGAAACTTTTTCTCTGCCTCTATGAGATATAAAATTTCTTCCCACTTCTCACCAGTTTTACAAGGAATGTCTTCATCAAAGTTTTAGGAACCATCCTAAAATGCATATTCATTTAAGGAGATATTGTCCCTAATTTTGAATCTCTGTGGGAGGTTAGGAGTCTAACTTCAAGCAAAGATAGATGACCTAGTCACTTTGTCTTTGCTAATGTCATCTGCTAATATCTTTGCTAATATTTTTCCATTAGCTTACTCCAACATTTAAAAATTCTCCTACCTTTTCTTTCAGTGAAGTTGAATATAATTGCTCTCCTTTATTGAAATAGTCTTGATCCATATTGCAGGAGTCTCGAATGAAGTCTTCCTTATCTTTTTTACTTTTCCTAGAAATGGGGTCTTCTTATGTTGCCCAGGCTGGCTTCAAACTCTGACCTCAAGTGATCCTCCTGCTTCAGCCTCTGGAGTAGCTGGGACTACAGTTTCCTTGCCGTTTTTAACAAGTGTCCAGAACATTTTGTTTCTTTTATAGTTCCTGGTTGAACTTTTAACCTACAGAATTCATGAGCATTTTAAATGTTTTTCTGTCATTAAGTTTAGGGTTATTTTATTATGCAAAAATAGTAGTTAGAACACAGTCTATCCTGCAAAAAAAAAAAAAAAAAAAAAAAAAATCACTGCAATATATGGTTGAAATTGTATATAAACTAAAATACGAGAGAACAATACTATTTTAATGCAAGTAATTAGAAGAAAAAATGGAAAATTAAGAATTTTAATTGATTCTTTTCTCAAATATACCACAATTATATTTTTTGTTAACCTTTGCCACAGAAACCTAGCACAATTCATGCTGGAATGGAGGAAATCGTTCACCTTCTCTTAACCAACAATTGGACTGATGACTGCTGTCAGACAATGCTCATGATCAAGGTTAGATTCACCATTCATCCCTTGTCACTACTATTAACCTCAGGTGCTAATCACTGCGATCAATTCTATTTTACCTTAATCATAATCTTCCTTTGTCAATTGGAAGTTTAAACCTTCTCTACTCTCCTCATATGTTTTTTGTTCAACACTCTTTCATTCATCAGTGTAAACAGAAGCCATGAAACCAATTATAGTGTAGACTCATCTATTTTTATTACTTTTGTTTGTTTGTTTTAGTAAATGAGATACCACACCTTCTGTCTTATGCCGGTTCCATCAACAACACTTTAAATGTCAACACCTGACACATTCTCAGTAGGAACCTCACCATAGAGGCAGGCAATAATAGATGTCAAAATTTCCATAGACATTTTGTTCGTAAATATAACAATGTTTTTCACTTTCATATTGCTTGACTTCTCAGCAGCATTTGAGAATGTACATCTGCAAACCCAAAGCTCAGGCAACAAAAGCAAAATTAAACAAGTGGGACTACATAAAACTAAAAAGCTCCTGCACACACACACACACACACACACACACACAACAAAAAGAAAACAAATTCAACAGAGTGAAGACTGGAGAGAATCTGAAGATTGGGAAAAAAAGAATTGCAAGCCATATATTTGATCAGGTGTTAGCATCCAAATTATATAAGGAATTCACACAACTCCATAGAAAAAAGAACACAAATAACCTAATTAAGAAATGAGGAAAGAACTTGAATAGACATTTTTCCAAAGAAGACATACGAATGGTCAACAGATATGTAAGACGGTGCTCAACATCACTGGTTAGCAGTGGAATGCAGATCAAAACCACAGCGTGATGTCACCTCATACCTGTTAAGATGACAATTATGAAAAAGACAAGAGATAATCGTTGGTGAAGCTGTGGAGTAAAAGGAAGCCTTGTACATTCTTGATGGTAATATAAATTGGTACAGCAATTCTGGAAAACATTGTGGAGGTTCATCCAACAATTAAAAATAGAACCACTGTATGATTTAACAATCCTTCTGCTAGATATAAAAGAAATGCAAATAGCACCTAGTAAAACAAGCTTTACTCCCATGTTCATTGCAGCATTACTAATAACGTTCAAGACATGAAAACAACCTATGTATCCATTGACAGATAAATTGATTAAAAAGGACATATTAATATAAATGAGATTATATATATATGAAGGAGATACTGCCATTTCTGAAAACATAAATGTTGCCACAACGTTCATGTTGGTTACCCAGAGGACATTAAGCTAAGAGAAATAAGCCAAACACAGGAAGAAAAATATCGCATGATTTCACTTATACATAGCAAACAGAAAATAGAGCAGTGATTACTGGGGAAATCAGGGAAAATAAATAGAAGGGAGTGAAGTGGGTCAAAGGTTATGAACTTGCAGCCATGTAGAATGAATAGGTCTAGAGCTCTAACGTAGGTTATGAGGGTTATAGTTAACAACATTGTATTGAATACTGAAAATTCACTAAGAGAGTAGATTTTTAGGCATTCTTGTTTTGGGGGAAAAAGTAATTATAAAAGGTGATGGATAGAATAATTTGCTTGACTGTAGTTATCATTTCACTATATATATTAGTTTGTTTTCCAGCTGATAATAAAGATATTCCTGAGACTGGGTAATTTATCTGGGAAAGAGGTTAAATGGACACAGTTCCACATGGCTTGGGAGTCCTCACAGTCATGGCAGAAAAGATGAAGGAAGAGAATAGGGACATCTTACATGGCAGCAGACAAGAGAATGTGTGCAGAGGAACTCTCCTTTATAAAACCATCAGATCTTGTGAGACTTATTCACTATCACCAGAATGGCCTGAGAAACACCTGCCTAATCATTCAATTAGCTCCCCCTGGGCTGCTAATAAAAACGTACTCAAGACTAGGTAATTTATAAAGGAACGAAGTTTAATGGACTTACAGTTCCATATGGCTGGGGAAGCCTCATAATCATGGCAGAAGATGAAGAAAGAGCAAAAGGACATCTTACATGGTGGCAGGCAACAAAGACAGTGTGCAGGGGAACTCCCCTTTATAAAACCATCAGATCTCAAGAGACTTACTCAATTTGATGACAATAGCACAGGAAAAACCTGCCCCCCTAGGCCGGGCGCGGTGGCTCAAGCCTGTAATCCCAGCACTTTGGGAGGCCGAGACGGGCGGATCACAAGGTCAGGAGATCGAGACCATCCTGGCGAACACAGTGAAACCCCATCTCAACTAAAATACAAAAAACTAGCCGGGCGAGGTGGCGGGCGCCTGTAGTCCCAGCTACTTGGGAGGCTGAGGCAGGAGAATGGCGGGAACCCGGGAGGCGGAGCTTGCAGTGAGCTGAGATCCGGTCACTGCACTCCAGCCTGGGCGACAGAGCAAGACTCCGCCTCAAAAAAAAAAAGAAAAAAGAAAAGAAAACCTGCCCCCATGATTCAGTCACCTCCCACCACAATTACCCTCCCACAACAAGTAGGGATTATTACAATTCAAGGTGAGATTTGAGTGGGGGCACAGAGCTAAACCACATAATTCCACCCTTTGTCCTTTCCAAATCTTATGTCCTCACATTTCATGCCTTTCCAATAGTCCCCCAAAATCTTAACTGAGTCCAGCGTTAACCCAAAAGTCCACAGTGCAAAGTCCCATCTGAAACAAAGCAAGTCCTTCTGGCTATGAGGTTGTAAATCAAAAGCAATGGGAGGTATTGGGTAAATGCACCCATTTTAAATGGGAGAAATTGGCCAAAATGAAGGGGCTACAAGTCCCATGCAAGTCCGAAATCCAGCAAGGCACTCAAATCTTAAAGCTCCAAAATGATCTCCTTTGACTGCATGACTCACATCCAGGTCATACTGATGCAAGAGGCGGGTTCCCATTATCTTGGGCAGCTAATGCTTTTGTGACTTTGCAGGGTGCAACCCCCTTCCTGGCTGTTTTCATGGGCTGGTGTTGAGTGTCTGCAGCTTTTCCAGGTACTCATTGCAAGCTGTCATTGGATCTACCATTCTGGGGTCTGGAGGATGGTGACCCTCTTCTCACAGCTTCATTAGGCAGTGACCAGTGGGACTCTGTGTAGAGGGTACCACTCCACATTTTCCTTTGTCACTGCCCTAGCAGAGGTTCTCCACGAGGGCCCCATCCCTGCAGCTAACTTCTGACTAAACTTCCAGGCATTTCCATACATCCTTTGAAATCTAGGTGGAGGTTCCCAACCTCAATACGTGACTTCTGTGTACCTGCAGGCTCAATACACATGAAAGCTGTCAAGGCTTGGTGCTTGCACCCTCTGAAGCCATGAGCCTGAGCTTACCTTGGCCCCTTTTAGCCATGGCTGGAGCAACTGAGATGCAGGACACCAAGTCCCTAGGCAGTATGAGGCAGGGGGGCCCTGGACCTGGCCAAGAAAACAAATTTTTCATCCTTGGTCTCATGGCCTGTGATGGGAGGGGCTGCCCTGAAGGTCTCTGACATCTCTGGAGACATTTTCCCCATTGTCTTGGTAATTAACATTTGGCTCCTTGGTACTTATGCAAATTTCTGCAGCAGGCTTCAATTTCTCCCAGAAAATGGATTTTTCTTTTCTATAGTATTGTCAGGCTGCAAATATTCCAAACTTTCATGCTCTGCTTCCTTTTGAATGTTTTGCTGCCTAGAAATTTCTTCCCCCAAATATCCTAAATCATCTCTGTCAAGTTCAAAGTTCCACAGATCTCTAGGGCAAGGGAAAAATGTAGCCAGTCTCTTTACACAGCAAGAGTGACCTTTACTCCAGTTCCCAGCAAGTTCCTCATCTCCATTGGAGACTACCTGAACCTGGACTTTATTGTCCATATCACTATCTGCATTTTGATCAAAGCCATTAGACAAGTCTCTAGGAAGTTCCAAATTTTCCCACCTCTTCCTGTATTCTGAGCCCTCAAGATCTCTAGGAAGTTTGAAACTGTCCTGCATTTTTCTGTCTTCGTCTGGGCCCTCCAAACTATTCCAACCTCTGCCTGTTACCCAGTTCCAAAGTCACTTCCACATTTTAGGGTATTTTTGCAGCAGCACTCCACTCCTGGTACCAAAATCTATGTTAGTCAGTATTCTCTAGAGTTACAGAACTGATAGGATAGATGTATATATAAAAGGGAGTTTACTACAGAGTGTTGACTCACATAATCACAAGATGATGTCCCACAACAGGTGGTCTGCAAGCAGAGAAAAAATGAAGCCAGTCTGAGTCCCCAAACCTCAAAGGTAGGGAAGCCAACAGTGCAGTTTTCAGTCTGTGGTCAATGGCCCGAGAGCCTCTGGAAAACCACTGGTGTAGGGCCAAGAGTCCAAAAGCTGAAGAACTTAGAGTCTGATGTTCAAGGGCAGGAAGCATCCAACATGGAGAAAGATGGAGGCCAGAAGACTTAGCCAATCTAGTCCTTCCACATTCCTCTGCTTGCTTTTATCCTAACCACACTGGCAGCTTATTAGATGGTCCCCACCCAGATTAAGGGTGGACCTGTTGCTCCTAGTCCACTGATTCAAATGTTAATCTCCTTTGCCAGCACCCTCACAGACACACCTAGGAATAATACTTTGCATCCTTCAATCCAATCAAGTCGACACTCAATATTAACCATCACACTATATAGGTGTGTATACAAAATAGTTGTACACCTAAAATGTATGCAAAAATATTTTAAAAATGGAAAATAAAGACACATATGAAAAAAGAAAGCACATATTTGAAAAAAAAAAACTGCCAGGAATTTCTCTTGCCACTCCAATTTCTTAGGCTTTATATTTTTGATTAGTTTCATTCACTCTAGCATTCTTATTCCTCCACTATGTTTACTCTGTACATCCCCATAGCTTCAGTTACCAATTATATACTTCCATCTCACAAAACTGTATCTTCATTGAAGATCTGGTTTCAAAATTTCAAAAATACATAATCAATTGTCTCCTGAATATGTACATTTTAATGTCTTATAGGCAAATGAAAGCAGAAGAGAAGTTTTTAGCAGAAGTAACAGGATTAGAAAATAGAGAAAAAGAAGGAAGAGCATTTAAAAGGATATACATGGTATGTGACATAGAAGGCTCCCAAATGAGAATGAACTGCAGTGTCAGAAAAAAAATGTAAATATAATAAGTACAATGCATATTATGTCCGGTGAGGCAACAAATTGAAATGGTGGAAAATAAGTATGGAGGTCAAGTTCCTCAGATTATTATGCAAGGAGGTTGATCCAGGATATCTGTAGTACTATTAAAAACTGAACAAGGCTAAGAGATATCCTATTTACTCGGGAGTAGAAAAAGTAATAAGAAATTGTTTTATGCAATATTATTTATTGTATAGCATTTATTAAGTGCTGGACTCTATAATGAAAACTTTGAGTATATTAAATCATTTATCCCTACAAAATTGTTATTAAGTGGAGATTCTTATTATCCCAGTCTTTCAAATGAAGGGTGTGTGAAGAGTTGAATATCTTGCCCAAGTTCAGAAAGATAAATAAGAAGTAAAGCTAAGACATACTCCCAGCTATACTGACTTGCGTTTATGTTTATGCTTTACAGCATTTGTCACAGTTTTAAAGCTAAAAAAACAAACCAAACCAAACAAACAAGAAAAACCTCTTTCTTTGAACAAACTTTAATCAGGTTTCTCTGAGCCCTTCTCTTGACTTGGCCTTAACCTTAGCCCCCATCCTTGCTAAGGATGCATGGCCCAGTTGCAGCAAAAATTCTGCTAAGTCAGTTTAACAAAAATTTCCCACCCTTGATATCTAATCACTCTTTATATATAAGCAAATTCATCATTCCTTAACTTTGATAGCTTATCCCCCAGCCTATCTTCAGCAAGAGTTCTATTAAGTATTCTTAGAAAGAATTCCCCCACACTGATGTTTCCTCTGAGTAATTTTTCTATTGATTCCTCTAATTTTGCTGGTTGACTGTATATTTCCACTGTCCTTGCTATACTCAGAGTTGAAGGTTATTTCACTATCCAATTGTGGTAGATTTTATGCCTATCACAATAGTGCTAAATAGTATTCCTCCTCAACAAACTATGCCCCAAATGAGCATACCTCAAAATAATAAGAGCCATCTATGACAAACCCACAGCAAACATCATACCAAATGGAAAAAAAGTTGGAAGGATTTCCCTTAAGAACTGGAAGAAGATGGGGATGCCAACTCTCAAGACTCCTATTCTGCATAAAACTGTAAGTCTTAGCCAGAGTAATCACAAAAGAGAAAGAAATAAAAGGTATTACATAGGAAAAGAGGAAGTCAAATTATCTCACTTCACTAAGGATATGATTCTATACCTTAGAAAACTCTAGAGACTCTGACAGAAGTCTTTTACAACTAATAAACTATTTAGTAAAGTTTCAGAATACAAAATCAAGGTACAAAAACCAGTAGCATTTCTATACACCAGTAGCTTTCAAGTTGACAGGCAAAGCATGAATGCAGTCACATTTACAATAGCTACAAAAAAAAACAAACAAACAAACAAAAAAAAACCTAGAACTGTATCTAACCAAGAAGGTCAAAACTCTACAAGAATTTGTAGTGATGGAAAAACATTCCATGCTTGTGGATAATTAAAATGACCATTTCTTCCAAAGCAATCTAGAGATTGAGTGTTGTTCCTATGAAACTACTAATGTCATTTATCACAGAAATATAAAAAAAGGTATTCTAAAATTCATATGTAACCAAAAAATAGCCCAAATAGCCAAAGCAGTCTTAAGCAAAAAGAACCAGCCAGAGGCTTCACATTCTCTATTTCAAACTATACCATAAGGCTACAGTAACCAAAACAGAATGGTACTGGTACAAAAACAGGCACATAGACCAATGGAGCCAAATAGAAACACCATAAATAAGACTGTACACCTATAAGTATCTCCAAAGTCAACACAAATAAGAAACGGGGAAATGACTCCTGTTCAATAAGTGGTGCTGGGACAAATGGTTAGCCATATGCAGAAGAATGAAACTAGAGACCTGCCTTTCACCATAAACAAAAAGTAACGCAAGATGGATTAAATATCTAGTGTAAGACTTCAAAGTATAAAAATCCTAGAAGAAAACCTAGGAAATACCCATCTCATCATCAACCTTGGAAAATAATTTATGGCTAAATCTTCAAAAGCAATTGCAACAAAACAAAATTGACAAGTGGGACCTAAATGAACTAAAAAGCTTTTGCACAGCTACAAAAACTATCAATGGAGTATATCAACAACCTACAGAATGGGAGAATATATTCATAAACTATGATTCTGACAAAGGTCTCGTATACAGAATCTATAAGGAACTTAAATCAAGAAGTGTAAAACAAACAACCCCATTTTAAAAATGGGCAAAAAACATGAACAGACACTTCTGAAAAGAAGATGTACAGGTAGCCAACCCAGATATAAAAAAGTACTCATCATCTTCAGCAGTCATCAAAGAAATGCAAATCAAAACCACAACAAGACACCATCTCTTACCAGTCAGAAGGGATATTAATAAATGATCAAAAAATAATATGCCAGCAAAGCTGTGGAGAAAGGGGATACTTATACAATGCTGGTGGAAAAGTAAATTAGTTCAGTCACTGTGCAAAGTAATTTGGAGATTTCTAAAATAGCTTAACACAGAACTACAATTTGATCAAGCAATCCCATTACTGGTTATATGTCCAAAAGAAAACCACTCATTCTACCAAAGACACACATGCACTTACACATTAATCACAGTACTATTCACAATAGCAAAGACATGGAGTCCACCTAGGTGCTCATCAATGGCTAACTGGATACAGAAAATGTGGTACATATACACCATGGCATACTACGCAGCCATAGGAAATAATGATATTATGTCCTTTACAGTCACATGAATGCAGCTGGAGGCTTTTAGCCTAAGTGACTTAACACAGGAACAGAAAAGCAAATACAGCATGTTCTGACTTATAAGTGGAAGCTAAACACTGAGTACACATAGACATAAACACTGGAGCAATAGACACTGGGGACTGATGGAAGGCGGAGGGAGGAAAGAAGTGAGAGACTGCCTATTGGGTGCTGTGCTCATTGCCTGGATGATGGGATCATCCATAAACAAAACCTAACCATCATGCAGTGCTCCCATTTGACACACTTGCACATGTACCCCCTGAATCTAAAATATAAGCTAAATTTATTTTTTAGAAGAAATAAATAGATGAACATACTAGTCACTTTAAAGCAGTTCATACACATTGGCAAATTTTGTTGTGTTTCACCAGAGAGAATGTAAATGTTTAACATTAAAGATATGTTTGTGGGAATCACGTATTATCCACAAGATGAACTATTATAAAGCATCTTTAAGTTCTTAATATATGAAAAATGTCTATGATATTATGTTATTTTTAAAAAGGACATAAATAGATCAGAATGTCAGTGGTGACAATGTAATGGTAATTGAATAATGGGTAATATCTACTTTTATATGTTTTATTTGTACATTTTTTCGCAGTGAGCATATTTAACTTTCAAAATATGAAATACAATGATGAACATTTTTAAAGTTAAACAATAATAATGAAGTCTTTCTTACTCTTTTAAGAAGTATCAGAATAAATTTCCTTTAACAGTTGTGAAGTCATGATTTGAATAGGGTCAGATTAATCATTGGACCTCTGGACCTCTTGCCCTGGATCCCAAATGTTCATTTCTGAAATCTTTGCCTTCGCTCCTGACTGATTGATAATGGATTTATTGGTGATCTGACTCCTGAGCCAATGCTCCAAATGAGAATCCATTGAAGTATAGTAAGGATATATTTTGATTCTTATGGTTGCTGAATCCCCACTGACTATATGCTCTACCAATTCTGCCGGCTTCTTCTCTTGTTGGAATGATTACATTAAGGATAATATATCCTACCCTGTTCAGTCTCCTTTAACAAAATACCACATATTGATTATATTGTAAACAAAGAAAATGTATTTCTCACAGTTCTGAAGATTGGAAAGTCCAAAATCAAGTTACAGGAAGATTCAATGTCTGGTGAGGGATCTTTCCTCACAGATAGTACTTTTGAGCTGTATTTTCACATGAAAAAAGTAGCAAAAAAGCTGCCTCAGTCCTCTTTTATAAGCACCTATCCCATTCAGGAGGGCACCACACTCATGATCTATTGACCTCCCCCACCCCAGTCTGTCTCTTAATATCATAGCCTTGGTGATCAGAATATCAGCATACAAATTTGGGTGGAACAAATGCTTTCAGGCTATAGCAATTTTAAACTTCAGTGGCTCCCCAAAACAGTCTCTTCTAAAACTTCTCTCTTCTCATAGCTCTCACTCCTTCCTCATTTACCGCCTTCAATTTTTCCTTCAGTTTCCTTGAATCCTTTGATAAGTTGATCTTCAAACTCCTATGTCTTCAATCCCTCTGTTCACCCCTGTCAGACTTTCCCTTTCACTCCCGCCTTTCAACTGCATATAGTTACTGAAAGTTTAGGACCTCTAATCTCCCACTGGGAACTCTCAAAGGACTCAGGGGCTCTAAAATCAACTACATATCAGGGTAAAAGAAAACCTTAGAAAGGATCCTCCACAAATCTTGGCAAAATGCATTAGTCCTCATATCGAACAGATAACATAAACTTGTTCCATGTCAGACACACTGTTCATATAAAAGTATAAAATGTAGTAAAGATAAGAGACAACTGTTTTATATAAACCAGTAAGTTTGTATTATTTTGTTTACCTGACTCATGGCTAAGATTTTAGAACGGAAGCTATAAGGTCCTTGTTTTCATCTATTTGTATATTTATGTATATACAGGTGAATTTTCCTATTTCAGTATAGTATTACCAAATTAACTTGTAAAATCCTATACAGAAGCACTATTCAAATTGCTTTAGTGATAAGTATGTCTTTATATAAATTAGATATTGAAAAAATTTCCAGAAATATAGAAACTAACCCAAATGCTTTCTAAGTTCATGGGAATTGGGTAAATATGAGATGTTTAAGATTGTAAAAATTATAAATTCAACTTAAGAACAAATGTACAAATTAAGATGAACTTAAAAATGAATTACTTAATGCAAATTAAGTGCAGTGATAAGACAGAAAACCCCTGAATTCAACTTTTTTAGCTTTGTTTTGCTTTTGTAACACATGCTTAACATGAATGTGCTGTAAAAATAGTTAACAGGAAATAACTTGGGATGATGGCTAGTTTTGTTAAATGTTATAATGCTTCAGTCAGAAAATAGTCTCCAAAATATTTTTGGTAACTTACGACTTTATAGTTATGCTAACTTAAATTAAATAACAGATATTCATTAAATATTTAAATCATTTCTAAGTAAGATGAACTACTGATTACAAAGAATGTGTTTTACTTTGTATACTTTTGAGTTCTTATTTTAAATAGTACGGAGAGGCTAAATATATTTTGAGTATGTTAATTTAATAGTTCTTTTTGCCATAGTGAAAGTTGCACTAGAAAACACATATAACTACTAAAATGTTAGATGTGATATCATTAAATTTCCTACGCTAGCCTGCTGATAGAATTCTAAATATATAACAGACAATTCACAATTGTCTCTTCTTAGTTTTTTCTATAAAGTTTACAAGATAAAAAAATGTCATTGGGAATAATATGCAAATGAAACTATAAGTAATAAGCGATTATAAGGTAAACCATTTGCATGTAAGTATAAGGATTTGTTTTTTAAAGAGAAAGTATAATTGTCTAAGGTAAAATGACTGATTTCTCCAGAAGAGAAAGAGAAAATAAAGAAAATTAAATAATAAAAGTTTTTCAAGGTATATAAAAAGTAGGTCTTGGAAAAGGTATCTTATCTTGTGGTGTCCAAAGCATGCCAGCAGGTTGAATGAAGTATGGTATATATATACGTATATACTTTAAATAACTTAATATAAAATAAACCACATACAAAACTAGATTGGGTTTCCTGTTAAAATACCAAAATTTTCTCCAGATTGGTTTCTCTTAAGAGCTTATAAAAAGGCTTCCTTTACCTTTTTGTAACCTGCCTAAAAATAAACAAGTTATTCTTATCAGAAAGAATAATTTCCTATGTTTTATGTTAACCTTTATGAATTTGATTATTCAAGCAAAATGAATCTTTATTTTTCAAAAGAGCTATTTTTTTAATGTTTATGATACTTCATATAGCTACTTTTGAATCTTTTTATTGCCACTTTGGCTAAACAGGTACAAAGTCACAAAGTATTGTTTCACAGTAACTCAGGATCCTCTTTAGTCAAATATTCAAACCTTTTGACAATTTTGACAATTTTGTCTTCCTAAAATCAAAGGATAAATGAAATCTGGATATTGAACTCACCTTGAGACTTTCTGTAGCACACATGGGAATTTTCAAGGAATTTAGTTTTTCACTTTTTTTAAAAGAGAAATGTTAAAAAATAATTAGGTTTGTTTGTTATGTTCAATTGCATGAAAGTGTCAAATAAGAGATGCTTTACTCTTTCATAATTTATATACATATGGTTAAATATTGCTCATATAAGTATTATGTAAATTTTTAAAAACTACTTTGAAATTTGACAATACTCTTGCTGTCCATGGTTTAGTGTTACCATCTCCTGGTTTAATGTTATTAGTCACAATTCTAGTTATAAAATGTTGTGTAGCACATAAATTACATCTTCTTGGCAAATGACTTTCATCATATCTTTAACCACAGCCGTTTTAAGTTTTTGCCATTCACAGGTAATTTTGGTTTACTCTGATTTTCTGTGAAAGCACTTTCACTTAACTGTAGGCCAGAGTGCTTCATCTTAAGTCTAAGGAACTGTCTCAGAGATTCATGAAAAGTACTGTGACAAGTATCTGGGGCACAGAATTTTAATGGAATTGCTTAAGTAACTTTGAAACTATACTCCACTATAGTGGCGAAGATGACAGGTTCATAAAGCTGCTAACCCTAACTAAAGCAGGACAATAATTTATTATGTAGAAGTGAATAAACTTATGAAAAGTAATTGTTATTTTTTATGACTTCTGTTTGGAGTATTGCTGGTTTTTTAATGTTCTGTGTTCTATGTTTAAGGAACTTCTTTCTACTTTTAAGTTATGTATAATTTATACAAATTTATTATACTTTTGTGAACATAAATCATTTATCTTTTCTCCCTGTTTGATCCTCCCAAAATTTAGAAACTCTTATTAAGTATTCCTATTTTATGGCAACATAATTATTTGCCTAAATTTAGAAATAATCTTCCTAGCAAGTAACAGTATATATTTGGAAACATTAGTTATATAACCAAGGCTTAGATTGGAATGTCATATTTGAGACTGATGCGCATAGAATCAGATATAATCAGACCGTTTTGTGGAACTAGGGTGAACTTTATGGTGACAATGCTTACAAAGCCCTCTTGGAAAAACTGGCTTGTTACTTGGCATACAAGCTTACTAGCCTTACATGTGAATAAGAATGGTTACTTCCCATCAAGCCCGGGAAACTTGGCTATTTTGAGGCACTCAAGAAGAGAAGAATTCACTCAAATCTGTAAGTATTACAGGTGAAGTCTGCTGGCAAGATCTTGGCTTGGTTTTCTAGTCTCAAGAGGCTTTTACAAGCAGAAGCTGAGATTTGTTATGAAAGGTTCAAGCAAAGCAAACTTAACAATGGCTCATGTGGTCAATTACCATTTTTGCACCACTTATGTAAATAATGAGGCCAACTCTAATGAGATCATACTTATGTTTTAAAATATATTATCAATAAGGGGTGGTGTCTGGAGGGAGAAATTTTATGTTTCAGTGGAAAACTATAGCATAACCTTGGTTATTAGATTCCAGTGCTATTTACTGTTTCCAAGTTTTTGTTATCTACCTGTAAATTGGACTGGATCCTGATATCTTAAATGCTTTACCATTTCTTACAAAATTCGAAACTCTTCTAGTGTTCTCCAATATCTCACTACAACTCTCCAAATTAACATTTCCAATTTTCCCCTACTTTCCTGTTTTGGTGTGGCCAAGAACTAAAACCTGAATGCCCAGATACTTATTGGAATGCTAGTTATCTATAGCTGACTTTCCCCACAGGATCCAAAGAGGCCCTTGCAAGTTGAGGTTGAGTCATAGGCAACCTTTTGTCTGGAGCTACTATTGTGTAGGTGACTCAGGATTCTTTAAAACCAACATCTAGAATTCTTCCCAACCAGCTGCCCTTCTACCTAGGCTCACTCGATAGCTCAGCTGGTCTTTAATGAACAAAAGGCAATGAAATAAACAAATGAATGTCTTTTCTTTTCTTGAACAAGAGGAGCAACTGACAAAGACTATCTCCTTGACCAAACTTTAGTCAGGCTCCTCTGAGCCCTCTTTTCAACTAGATCTTGACTTTGGCTCCTGCCCTTTCCATACATGCATAGCAAATAGCAGCAAGAATCCTGTTAAGTCAGTTTAGACAGAGTTCCTCACACTTGATACCTGATAACTCTTCATATCTGGTTAAATTTCCTGTTTTTCGCTTTTGATATCTGTTCACTCTGGCCTGTCTTCAGCAAGAATCCTGTTAAGTAGGTTCAGCAAAAATCCTCTCAACCTTGAAGTCTCCTCGTTTTTGTTTGTTTGTTTGTTGTGTGTTTTGTTTTGTTTTTGTTTGTTTGTTTGAGACAGAATCTCGCTCTTTCGCCCAGGCTGGATTGCAGTGGTGTGATCACAGCTCACTGCAAACTCCGATTCCCGGGTTCACACGGTTCTCCTGCCTCAGCCTCAGCAGCTGGGACTACAGGCGCCCGCCACCACGCCCTGCTAATTTTTTGTGTTTTTAGTAGAGAAGGGGTTTCACTGTGTTAGCCAGGAAGGTCTCTATATCCTGACCTCATGATCTGCCCTCCTCAGCCTCCCAAAGTGCTGGGATTACAGACGCGAGCCACCGGTCCCGGACTTTTTTGTTTGTTTGTTTGTTTGTTTGTTTTGTTTTGTTTTCTGTCAGCAGAGTCTCGCTCTGTAGCCCAGGCTGGAGTGCAGTAGCGCCATCTCGGCTCACTGCAACTTCCACCTCTCCCTCCACCTCTTGAGTTCAAGCAATTCTCCTTCCTCAGCCACCGAGTAGCTGGGATTACAGGCATGCATCATCATGCCTGGCTAATTTTTGTATTTTTAGTAGAGACAGGGTTTCACCATTTTGGTCAGGCTGGTGTTGAACTCCTGGCCTCAGGTGGTCTGCTGGCCTCAGCCTCCCAAAGTGCTGGATCACAGGCACGAACCACCATGCCAGGCTGAAGTCTTCTCTTAATAGTTTTCCATCCACCAACCCCTCTAACCCCGCCTCTCTCTCTCTCTCTCTCTCTCTCTCTCTCTCTCTCTCTCTCTCTCTCACACACACACACACACACACACACACACACACACACACACACACTGCTCCTTGGCTGTAAATCACCACTCATCCTTGTTGTATTTGGCGTTCTGCTTGATCTCTCTCCCCTATTATAGTATAGTTGGCATCTGTCACAATAGTCTTGAATAAAGTCTTTCTCAACATTTTAACAAGGGTCAGAATAATTTTTTTTTTCTTTTTTTAGCAAAACTTTTGGACATATTCTGTCTACATATCATTTACCATTCCAGGATAAAGAAATGAGGCAGTTTGACTGAAATCAAATAAAATTAAAATAAAATAAGGGATATAAGGGTGAAAGTGAAGATGAAAGAAAGAAAAGAAGCCAAATTTTTATTTGGGAGACTATATAAAATGAAATTTCCTATTAGGTTTCTCTGAGGCAGTTTCCTCCTGTAGACACAATATGCTGTTGTATGAGAAAGAATATGAGCTTAGGCTCAGGCTAGCTTGGGTTTAAATCCAGCCTTTGAAAAAGACACACTAAACAAACTAAGGAACGTTTCCTTAAACTCCATGATATTTAGCATAAAGATGAATGAAAAATTTTACAGAAATTTCCCAGCATAAGGTCTTGCATTAGAAATTTACTAGGAGTATGTTTTTTTTTTTCTCTACCCTGGAAACAATCTTTACTCAAATTCAGTGATGCCAGAGCCTTCAATGCCCCCCATAGACTCATGGTTACGGAGCTGAACTTATCCTGCTGCCTCTGCTGCTGATCCTTAGAAGGCAGCACAAAATAAGGAGGAACAAAGATGTCTCAAAGAATATTTTGACTCATTTCAAATGTACACAGCTGATCAAATATAAATTTATTGAAAGTGCAATGCTTCTAAAGCAGACACTAAATAATGTGTTTTATTGCCTTGGTTTCTTTCACTTGGTAGCTAAAAGAGCCTTTGTTCATTTGTTCAGGCCAACAGTATACACTTTAGTAAATCAGTCTATAATTTCATGAAGTTGCATCCAAATCTTCTATCCATTAAAGTGAAGGTAAAATTCCTTCTTTCATGGCTCGATTTACTTAAATCTGATTGAATTGAAGGCTAAGGCTTCTTGCTATATTTTTCTGTATCCAATACTGTTTTACTTTTCAAAAACATTTTAGATTCAAAGAATACCAAAGCTAAATAGATAAGGAGACAAAGAAAAGCAGCTGTTCCATGATAAACGAAGTAGGTTATTACTAATATGATAAAAGTTAAGAAATCATAAGGAGTTCTCTACAGGTGCTAATTTTACTACTTGAATGAAATTAATAAGACTCTCTATAAAACAGCAGGAGATTCTTAGATTACACGAGTAATCAGCAAGAAAATTTATTGTGGTTTCATGAAGCATAAAATGTTTGTGTAATATATGCAAAAGTGGTACTTTATTCTCTTCAGTGAACAATTCTCAGTCCTTGTAATAGAAAATATTTAATAGTTTGATACCTCTTGAGGCAAAGTTTTTAAAAGTTGTTCAAGTGTGATTAATTTGACTCAATATAAAATAACAATGCCACGATGCAGAGTCATTTAAAACTACTAGAAGACCTTATACATTAATATGATGACATAAATAAAGAGAAAACGTAAAAGGACATCAAAATTTTCACTTTGAGATATAGGCCAGACTCTGACGTAATGCAGAGCACATAGTCATGCTTCAGAAAATATGCATTTTCTGAAAACAATGGGAATAAAATGAATGATACAAAACCTAATACAAAGAATTAATCTGAAACTTGAGAAGTAACTGTTAAGCTAACTTGTACTTAGAACATAAAATATTCAAAGGAGGTTAAAGCATATAATACTTGATTTTTGACTATAATCTTTTGATTGTATATTTTACACTTAACTGAATTTAACCAAGTCCTATATTGTACTTTGCTTCATGTTGCTGAAAAAAAAATTACACACACACACACACACACATGCATACATATATAATGTATGTATATAATTCTATATAGAATTGAGATCTTTTTCTCTAGATTTACCTTCAACCAATATGTTGATCCAGGCCTACATATATATTTCTTGAATTTTAAACACTTAGGTTTCGGGAAATGGATGTCTTTGGAGAGAACCTTATGCACAGTCACATATTCAATCAATAAGTAAATTTACTAAGTAAATACTGTAGTATTCACTAAGTGGTAAATATGTGTGTTATTAGGTTCCCTTCCTTGTGAAACCAACCAAGATCTTTCAATACAATTTCAGAACAATCAGTTCTTCTTATTATTATTATTTGCAGCTCTAGTTTTAGGAAAATTATTGGGAATACAAAAAAAAATACAGACAAGAAAAAAACATAGGAATATCAAACTTTACAATGATTTTTTAAGATAAAATGTTTTTCTAATATACTGGAAGAAATATATACAGTTTGCAGAAGACTTTAAAGCACATACATGTTACATACCAGGCATTTTTCTAACAAATGTATCTGCTAACTTATTTAATTAAAATAATAATTTCATAAGACAGGTATGGTTATTCTCTTCATTTTATTGATGAGAAAACTGAAGCACAAAAGATCCATTAACCCACAATATTATTTGGTAGAGTTAGGATTTGAACTCTGGTTATTCTGGCTTTACAACCTGGGCTTTTTGTTGATATAAGATACTGCCTTTTATAGAGTGCAGCAAGAGGTAAAGATGTTGGTTTATTTAAAAGCAAGTGCTGTGAATCAATTATGTTTCTGTATCTATTTGTGACAAATTTTGGAGATTCTCAGATCCTATTCTCCCTTTATACGGAGTATATTGTTTTGTCTCTTCATCTCTCCACAAGTGCTTTACCCTGATGCCCAGTAAAATGCTTCTTATTACATTGAGGGTCAGCTGCTTTAAATCACTAAATGACTCTGAAACTGGATATTTTCCAGGAAGAACATATGCCTGAATGACAGACAGTAGAATGAGTGGTATGAAATAAAATCATGGCAATCAAATGGATATCTATTCTGGACTGAACTCAGGCTGATTCCGGTCAAAAAGGATAAACTAAATGGAAAATTGCCCTAATAACCTACACATCATTTATGGTAAAACATGTTTGTCTGATTGAGTCTTAAATCTTGCTAACATGCCATAGTAATGTGGCTAAGAAATAAATAATAGTTAATTTTAGATATTCACAACATCTACATGCCAAATGTATTTTTAAGGATCATGAAAATTTTAATGCCCAACTTTTTTGTATAGAGTTGATTTATTATTCATAAGTCTTGGTTTTGAATTTATGAATATTTTTACTTTGGGGGCATTTAACATTCATTGATTTGAGACATTAATTGCAATTTTCTGCACTTGTTATTTTAATTAAGTAACTGAAAATATCAATATAATAGTTGATAATTTGAAGTTCAATTGAATTAGAACTAAGCCAAAAAAAGATTCAAAAAATGCAAGCTTTAGTGCAACTGACTAAGCCAACTATTTTCTCTAAAATAATTTTTATTTTTTGTATTACAGACAGAGCTGTCAGATCTTTTATATTGATGATTAAAATGGGTATTTTCTATGACCAGACTTGCTATCTTGTTGTGGCTATTTAAAATAGTCATTAAGCTTATGATGACATACAGATTTACTGATTTGGAAAAGTGAAATACATAGCATCCATTTTTGCAACTACCTTATTTTCTCTCAGTTCAAATGTCTAGTGTTGGAAAAACAATTGACTATTTAGACTGGCCCTTTAATAGAGAATTTAGGCCTAATAATCAACTGTGCAGTTCTAGACCCTCAATGTTATCAGTTAACCTATGAATGATCAGGTTTTCAAGATACTAATTCTTATATCCATGCATTTATTCAAAATGGGACATATTTCCATCATAATAAATGAGTAGTTTTGTTCATAACACTCACTTCTATTATATAATTCTACTCAAAGAACACATTCCTGAGTCAGAAAGAAACTTAGAATAAAATTAAACTATTGTTCAATATTAGGATTATCACACAAATTTGATAATGTAATGATTTAATTAAATATATAAACACATTTTATGTATTCATATTTATGTGTGTGTGTGTGTGTCCATATAAATAGGATTGGGTTGTAGAGAAAAAATTCTCTGTTGAGATAAATGATGAGATGTCCATTATTCAACAAGCTAGAAGTATGAGGGAATGTCATGTAAATATCACGAGGAAGAGGATTCCTAGTAGCAGAATCAGAGAAAATGAGGAATAGAAAGAGACAGAGATAAGTGAAGGAAGTAAAAATGAGTGAGCTAGAGAGTGATGTTAGAGAAGTACATGGAAACAAGATCATATAGGCCCATTAGGACATGTTTGGCATTTTGAATTTGATTTTGAACTACTGGAATGTATTGAAGAGTTGCAAACAGTGATGTAGTATGATATAATTGAAATTTTATGTATAGCACTGACTGCTGTATTGACTAATCATTGTAAGAAAGCAATGTGAAAGAGGGAATACAGGAGGGGAGGTTATCATTATAGTCTAGGGGAGATACTAAGTGGCTTTAACCAGAGGGACAGTGGGGAAGTGATGAAATGTAATCACATTACTAGATTCAGTGAAGAAAACTTGGTGATGTATAGGATGCAAACTATAGCAAAAGGGTGAATAAATAACAAATTTTAGGATTTGGGCCTCAGTAACCAGGTGAATAGTGGTGACATTTACTGAGATGATGATGATGAGGGCCTTGCAGTTCTGAAAGGAAAATCAAATGCTCTGTTTTACCATATTTACCTTGAGATATTTATTAAAAATCCAAATGGAGATGGCACGTAGGTAGTTGGATACATAAATTCATCAGAGCAGTAAGGTCTTGACATGAACTGTAAGTATCACCAGGATATAGAATTTACCTTAAGCTATGGGACTTAATAGAATTACCTAGGACACAAATAAAGAGACAAGATTATCATCCCAAAGGCATCCGAGAATAGAATACTATAGGAAGAACATTAGGGACATATATATAGATTTGGAATTCATCCACAGAGTATGCATAAATTCTGGAGCTTAAATGTACCACAAAAGGTGAAAAGTAGATTTGTCTTTTTACTTATATATTTTCGGTTATTTTGCTTTTGTTGTTCTAGGGGTTGGGGGGCATTTTCACAGAGACGACAGAACTCCAGAATAAGTTGTTGAAATAACTGCGGCTATAGTCCTGAAAATATTGTTTCTAATTTATAAGTATGAAAGTTCAGACTGGGAATAGCCAAAAGGGTAAAAACAGGTAATATCTGAACTAGATTCATCTTACCTTGTGATGTCCCTAAAATATTGTTTATGTCTGTATTAGAAATAAGGGGAAAAACAAAAATAAAACACAAAATAAGCCACAAAACAGTAAGAAATCCCTTTGAAAGTGATCCAAAGATATTTCCTCCTTCTCAATATTACCAATTCACTTGCACATCTTCTGTTATTATATGTTCTTTCAATTTAAATTATATAATTACATTTATGATTTTACGTACTTTTTATTTTACTTTGGTGGGCTGCCTTTATGAAAGGAACATTCTTGAACCTCTGCTGTAATCATGTAGAAAGAGGAATGGACCCTGCAGTTGAGAGGAAAAAATAGAAACAGTCAGTTGATCAGGACTTAAGTCAAGGTGGAGAAATAGTACTTGGACAGGATTAATATTTGACTTTATATATTTGAAGAAGTTTTCAACTTCTTCTCTCCTTTTAGAGACAAAACTAATATAAGAGTACTAGGTGAGCTGTCTATGTCTTTATTACCTTTTGGAAGACTCAATGTATTCCACAGATTAAAAACATATTTAGCCACATTCCCTTCTCTGCTAATATGCAATATCTTTAATATGACATAGGCAACTAAGGGAAATTCATCTGTAAATGTAATGGTAAAATTACATGGTTATTAGTGACTATTGATATTTTCATTTCCCGATCACTTTGTTGCTGATGGACAAGCAGCCTGCTAATAGGGTTCCATATATAGGACTCTGTCAGTCATATCAATTGCAGAACAATTTATTCTCAGGGCTTGATATTAGAATAAAATATGTCCAAAAGAGGAAGGGAAATATGTGGCTAGATATTATCCATGAATTGCTTGTAAGTTGAATTTGAAGATATTGTATTAGTTTCCTATTGCTGCTGTAACAAACCACAATATGATAATGGTTTAAAGCAAGACAAAGGTATTATCTTTTGGTTCCAGAGGTCTAAACTCTGTGATGAGTCTCATTGGCTAAAATCTAGGTATCAGCAAGTCTGTGTTCCCTCTGGAGGCTCTAGGAAAGAATTCATTTCCAATTTCTAGAGACCACCTCCATTCCTTGGTTTCTAGTAGCATCACTGTGAAACTGTTTCCCTCATCACATCTCCTTTTCTGATTCTGACTCTCTTAACATTTTCTTACAAGGGAACTCTAATTAAATCGAGGTTAACTGGATAGTCCAAGATAGTCTCCCTTTCTCATGGTTTTTAATGTAATCACATTGGTAAAGTCCCTTTTGCCATGTCAAGCAACATAATCACAGACTCTGAAAATTAGGACTTGGACATCTTTGCAAGGCCATTATTCAAACTCCCGCAGGGATCATTAAGCCTTAGTTTGGACTCATGACTCTGCTTGAGTTCAGAAAAATTTCACCTTCCTTGATATTCTTGATATTGTAAAAGATGGAAATCTGACACAAATCCAGCTAAAACCAAAATCATTCCAAAATTTAAAAATTGATTTAAAATACTCTGTGATTATAAATGATTTCAGCAATAATTTAATCAAACTAAGCATTTAGAAATCCTCAGCCAATTTAAATGTATTTCCAAATGGTGCAAAGATACCATTTTCTAATATTAAATCAATTTTTTAAAATCATGTAAATTAAATAGTATTTAAACAAACATCATTACATACCTAAAATATGTGGAGAAGGGATATAGGTCTCACTCATTTTTTAATCTTTTAAAGCCAGAAGGTAGAATATGTATAATCATAAAGAAAAACTTAGTATTTGAGAAAGGGGAAAGATGTATGTATGCATAATACTAGTTTACTTATTATATAAAATTTAATTTTATCTTCAGATGCCTGTGAAATAAATAATAAGAAAATGTACAGTTGACCCTTGAACAACACAGGGATTAGGACACTGAAAATTTCACTGACCTGGGCAGTGAAAAATTAGTGTATACATCTTTACTCCCCCAAAATGTAACTACTAATAGCCTAATACTGACTGGAAACCTTACTGATAACATTAACAGTTGATTAACACATAAAAAGATGAGCATCTACATGAATTTTATGCATTAATGACATACAATTTTCTTTATGTTTTTATATTTCTAGGCTACATAGTGTATCTGTAAGAGTTTTCAAACTGTTGCAAATTTCTAAAAAAAAATGTCTAATACATTTATTGAAAAAAATCCACGTGTAAGTGGACCCAAGCAATTCAAATCCATGTTGGTCAAGGGTCAATTGTGCTTTTTTCAGAAAGAGTTTATCTAACAACTATTAATAAATCATCTCTTGAAATTGTAGCTTTTTTACATGAACCATTCTAATAACACAATTAGTGAAAAGCATCATTATGCTAGCTATTATAAAAGTATAACAATGCCCCTTAAAAGTTCACTGTGACCTAATTCTCTACTTACAATTCAAAATCATTGAAGAAAAGAAAAAAGTATAACTGATCCCGTAAGAGTGAACTACGTTACAACACAAATATTTTATTAGGAAGTTTTCTGGCTAGGCATAGTAACTTATGCCTATAATCCCAGCACTTCAGAAGGCTGAAGTGGGAAGGTTGCTTGGAGCCAGGAGTTTGAAACCAGCCTGATCAAAATAGTGAAACCTCGTCTCCAGAAAAAAATTTAAAAAATAAAACTTAGCTAAGTGTGGTAGTGCACACCTGCAGTCCCAGCTTCTTGGGATATGGGGCTGATATGGGAGGATGACTGGAGCTCAGGAGTTTGAAGTTTCAGAGAGCTATGATCACACCACTGCACTCCAGCTTGGGTAATATGGTTCACTATGTCTCTTAAAAAAAAAAGAGACCTTGTCTCTTAAAAAATTTATTATGATTTTTCAGCAATGTATCTGTGCATACTATTAGAAGGAAAACTCAAAATCTGAGGAAACGCTATTGTTTTAGGATGGGATTCTATAACAAAGTACCAGAGACTGGCTGACTTCTAAACAAAATAAACATATTTCTCACCATTCTTGAGGCTGGAAGTCCAAGGTCAGCATGCCAGCACAGTCAGGTTCTGGAGATGGCTCTCTTCTAGTTGGTGACTGCCAACTTCTCATTGTACTCACACTTGGCAGAAAGAAAATAAGAGGCCTCTTTGGGATCTCTTTCATCAGGTCATTAATCTCATTCACAAGCACTCCGTCCTCATGACCTAACTAGCTTCCAAAGGCTCCACCTCTTAATATTATCACACTATCACACTGGAGGTTAATATATCAACATACAAATCTGGAATGGGTGGGACACAAATATTCAGTCCATAACATTTATTATAAATATAATTCTTAAGATATAGCTATAGACTATATTTTGGACATAATACTTATGGCTTGAAATAAGTATAAGGCAATATTGACCTTATCTAGACTAATTCATGCTCCTCAGTGACTGCAGCTGTGCTATCAGAGAGGCAGTGTAGTACACTGTGCTTCCTCAAATCTGGCAACGGAAACAGTTGACAAATCTAGTATTCAGCGGTATTTTGTAGATATGATCACCTTTGGATTGTTCTGAGCCAATAAGCCCGTGAACAGATGGCATTAGTCATGAATGTAAATTTTTTTGTTAAAGAATAAAACACTTATCTGACATTGCTTATGTTTCTAAAAGAACATCCCCTCCTCCATTTTCACTAGACTAATATTCAAAATTTCAAGGAAAAAAACCCTAACATCACATCACTACTGAAAATGAGCATTGCATATCCCTTTAAACTATCAATTATCCTGTGATGTAGTTACATGTGTTTCTGCAAAATGATTTTACAAATCTCTATGAGTGGAAAAAATAACTTTTGAAACCCTTGAATGATTACTGGCAGGTGGCAGGTGGTGTAACAGAGAAGTTAGAAGTTTTTTGCATGCTTTCTGGTTTAGAGTAGGCAAGTCTATCTCAGACTTGAAATTCTCATGGGCCAATTTAGAAAATCTCTTAAAAGATAAACTTTGCTGTCTTGTATGGTATGTATCACTAGATGCTAGGCTACGCCTTGCATATCAATGTTGCCATGGTTGATGCAGTGTGTCCTGCTAGGCGACAAAAAATGAAGAGCTCCACATTGACAAGAGGCATCATTGGCAGAGTAGAGCTGAAAGCAAAGGTGCTGATCTCCTTTAGTTCAAGTGCTATCATCAACTCTAGGAATTTACTTTTTTGAGTCTCAGACTCCAGAGGAATAACTACAAACAAAACTATTAATGCATGTTCAAGAAACTAATCAAATGCAGAATGGTATAAAGGAGGCTTGCAGCTACATAAGAGATTTATTTTACATTAGTAAGAGGGACCTTACTAATGCTGAAACTGAAGATTCGGACTTCACATATATGCTTCTTCTGATTCATTTTTCTATTGTTCCTACTTCTCCTAATATGTCCTATAGGTAGCATGAAGACTAGCGCATAATTACTTGTTTTATTCTGTTTGCTGATGACTTCACTCTCAAAAGGCATAAACAATATTATCTTTGACTACATCCATTAAAACGGTTCATTAGTAGATTTATGATAAGAAATAAAATAGGCCGGGCACGGTGGCTCACGCCTGTAGTTCCAGCACTTTGGGAGGCTGAGGTGGGCGGATCACGAGGTTAGGAGATTCAGACCATCCTGGCTAACACGGTGAAACCCCGTCTCCACTAAAAATACAAAAAATTACCTGGGCGTGGTGGCGGGCGCCTGTGGTCCCAGCTACTCGGGAGGCTGACGCAGGAGAATGGCGGAAACCCAGGAGGCGGAGCTTGCAGTGGGCCGAGATCGCCTCACTGCACTCCAGCCTGGGCAACAGAGGGAGACTCTGTCTCAAGAAAAAAAAATAAATAAATAAATAAAATAAAATAAAATAAAATAAAATAAAATAGCACACACACACAAAAATAGTATTCCTTTATTCCCATCTATTATAAAACTATTAGACAAGAATTTTCAATATATGACGAGTATGAATAATTTGTGGATTAAATTTTAGGCTCTGTGAAATTTGTATTTTATAAAAAGTTTATTATTTACCTTAAGAAAAATTTAAATAAAAGTCCCTGTGACTGCAATGTTTAACAAACGCAAATATGAATGATTATTATTTCATGCAATGTTTTATATTCTTTCTTTTCTTTCTTTATTTATTCTTTTTGAGATGGAGTCTCACTGTGTTGCCCTGGTTGGAGTGCAGTGGTGTGATCTTAGCTGACTGCAAGNATAAAATAGCACACACACACAAAAATAGTATTCCTTTATTCCCATCTATTATAAAACTATTAGACAAGAATTTTCAATATATGACGAGTATGAATAATTTGTGGATTAAATTTTAGGCTCTGTGAAATTTGTATTTTATAAAAGTTTATTATTTACCTTAAGAAAATTTAAATAAAAGTCCCTGTGACTGCAATGTTTAACAAACGCAAATATGAATGATTATTATTTCATGCAATGTTTTATATTCTTTCTTTTCTTTCTTTATTTATTCTTTTTGAGATGGAGTCTCACTGTGTTGCCCTGGTTGGAGTGCAGTGGTGTGATCTTAGCTGACTGCAAGCTCCACCTACCAGATTTACGTCATTCTCCTGCCTCAGCCTCCCTAGTAGCTGGGACTACAGGCGCCCGCCACCACGCCCGGCTAATTTTTTGTATTTTTAGTAGAGATGGAGTTTCACCGTGTTAGCCAGGATGGTCTCAATCTCCTGCAATGTTTTATATTCTTAATGCCAATAAATTACAGTTATATAATTATAAATTGTATATTCTTGAGATCAGAGTAGCTAAAGTCATCTTAAAACAAAGTGTGCTTTTACAGTTTTAAAACTTAATTGTCTGTTGGTTGAAGAGTCATCATAAGTTATTCAAATCCGTGTGCGTATATATAAATATATATATTTATATGACAATTAAATACAGTATGAAGATTATTTTAACTAGAAGTTAGAAAATATAATCATATTCATCTATTTTTGCCCTTATATATTTTCAACAAAGCCAATCATTTAAATAATTATGACGTATCACTCATTTCCAAATTATGTTTTTTTCTGATTATTTTCTGTTAATATCAATATGATGTTAATTCTTAAGATAAAGGCATACGTCATATTTTTTCTAATAAATGTTACAACCAGGTATCTCTCATTCCCTACCTAACAGAGATCCAAATTTGACTTCTTCATTCTCTTCCATAGTCCCATAATCAACTTTTAATTTTTTCTTTTACATTTTCATGGATTGTTAGTTTATAAGTGGATAAGATGTAGATTTTGTTTATGCTAAAGCTATGTGTTAAGTGATTACAGAAGAAACTTAAACAGCATTTTAATATATATCTAAAATATTAAAGGGCATTATTATTCTGTATACAATTTATTTTCCACAGAGAAATAATGTGCAGCATTCAGAAAGCCTAAACATTGTAGAAAATAAATGAATTCTAGATAAAAGTACCTAAGATTAATTTAACATGCACAGAATTTCCCAATTAAAACTTTCACATTAGCGTTGCATTTTAAACAGTTAATCTCCTAATGAGACATCCCCAGCAATGAGGAGAGAGTTGCCGAACTGAATGTGGCCCTGAGGCCTACATCTGGAAAGGGCTACATTTTGGTAATTTTTAAACTATTTTAGTACATTTGGGAAGGAAAGTACTACACTGCCATCTTCTGACAGTGACCTTCTCCTTAATGAGAAAAATTTCAGGCCTAAATTGGGGTATATATTACTTATATGCCTTTAAAATACAAAAGATTAGAGTATTTTGGCTTCTTTCTTTAAAAAGTTTATCATCTGTACTATATGGCACATACAAAATAAAATAGCATATGTGCAACTAACCATGAACCTATCATCCAAATTAAGAATTAAACAGTATTGACAATGTCGAAGCTGACTACATGCACCTCTCCAATCCTGAATAAATTTAAGTTCTAACTCCGAAAATGTGGAGACTTTTGGTTTGTTGGTTTTTTGTTTGTATTTTTACTGATACCGTTAGAATGACCATTCATGCCATGTTTTGTGGCTTGTTGCTTTAGTATTTCCCCAGTTCCTTGTTTCCCCTGCCCTATCTAGCATGTATGTGGTTGAAAATGCCTGTTGTGTTGTCACAGAAAGATTACCTTTCTCCTTTATCTTTTACTGTGTTGGTGGGGGGGGGGGGGGGG